>NW_019174705.1:251238-261800 GCF_002260705.1 Seriola dumerili | reverse complement strand
TCATGACTGTAGGTCTCTACTCATGTTCAGTGCACCTGTCTGATCAAGTATTCTGTGTCGCACTTCTCTACTAGCAGTGGACAGACCTAGCCAGGCGGCTGCCTTATGGCAGTGAAATCGTGCCTGCCTTGTGTCTAGCCAGAATTAAGATGCTACTGCCTGTCAAGGGGCCCGGAAAAAGAAAACATAGCCAGGGCAGTAACTATCCCTTTAAGACCGTTGCCTGTTTAAGAAAGTAATCTACCCAAAGCCGCTGCCATAACTGCACACGTTACATCATTGAAAATCACTGGTCTCTTCTTGGTTGGCTGGTAGTAAGTTGACTCCAGCAGCAGTATCCAGGTCACTCAGCCTCCTGCAGCTAAGCATTGCTCAGCTTGGGCCTTGGCAGAGTGGACTATTGTAGTCTGCCTTAGCAGCCGGGCCAAAGAAAGATGTCAGAAACAAGGTGTTTAAAACAGGTGTTGGCACAGGGACTTAACATACATCCATGTAATGGGATGGAGTCAGTATTGATGAATATACTGTTAATGGCAGGTCACATTTTCATTTTTCCATCTTCTGTTGTCACTGGAGTGTCTACTGAGTGATACTGAGCTCTTCTGGACACATTTCTCCATCAGCCAATCCACTCAACACCTCAGTTTCCCACCTGTGGTTTTTTTCAAGCTGAGGAAATGGTTAAGTGAATGACTAATGTGAATTAAGTCATTGTTCAGATTTTAGACCCTTCTGACTCCCTCATTTTATACCAATTCAGTATTAATATAAAGCTATAGTTATAAAAGGAATGAAACTGGAAAACCTAAAAAGTGGAAAGACACAATGATCTAGATTAGTGATGCAGCAGCAGTAAATTTAAACGTAATTTAACTTTTGATCTTTTTTCGATGAGCAGTTTACTAATTCACAGGCCAGGATGAATGCAAAATGAATGGTGAGAGCTCAATAACTCGACGGAACTATGATAATAAAGTGTCTCTTTGGTCAGGTGGCCTTTTGAATTCCCTCTTGCCTCTTCCTTTCGGAAAGGCGTGCCGTCACACCAGGAACCCACCTGACATAAACCCTGGGGAAAAAGTTCCCCTGTTGAGAAATAAATAAGTTCCAACATTTGTTAATCGGGGTTTTTTAGTTCCCTAAATTATGAAATCCCTTTTTGGACCAACAATTAATCAATTAATAATAACTATCCCAGGATCCAGAATGGAAAATGTTTTATGTTGGGGTTAGATTCTGAAAAGTATTTGGATTTACTTTGAAAATATGGTTCCTCCATCCCTACTAGGCCTATATGTTGGTGGGAGCCTTAATTTACATGAAAACTTTTGACCAAATTTGGGGACAAAAGCCCCTGTTTTATGTAAATCCTTCCTTTTATATCACGAAGAATGTTGATCTATTGGTGGGGGGAAATAATTGTTTATCAGAAAATTTGGGTGGTGGGGAACCACACATTTACACTGTTTGTGCTTCCTTATATTTCTTTGTTTTTGCCGCTTATTGAAAGGCTTTTCTTTTTCAAAAGCCCATTTCCGTCCTAGAAATCTTTATAACTGGTTGTGGGAGTGTTTATGTTTATCATATGATTTTCCCCACTCTAAGGTAATTCTAACATGCTTACAATATCAGCCATAATAGTTATTATTCTGGAGGTTAAGTTAAAAATTTACTCCTAAACCAAAAAGATCTAAAATATTGAATTTGGATTTCTGAAAATATTGGGAGAACAATTTAGATCCCCGCCTTGCTTCCCTCTGAGAAACCCCTATATGAATAACTAGTGCCCAAATAAGCCACAAAAGGTTTGGGGGGGACAACTACGACTTTGAACTTATAATAACGCCATTAAAGATTTTTCAATTGGTAAATACATTGGGAACAGTGGGGCTTATTTTTATATAGGAATTTTTGAATGTGGTTTCACAGAGTAGGAAAAAAGCAAAAGGTGGTAAATATTTAAAATGAAACTATTGGCTTGAGAATCACATTTAGCTGCTTTTCGGTTGAGGGATTTATGGGTATTTGGTTGGCCATGCTGGCTCTTTTGTTAACACTAATTTATACCTTTGCTTTTTTTCCTAACTATGTCCAAGTCCACATGTCAGCTTGATTTTCCCCAGAACCAATCTATTTATTTTTCTTTTTTTTTTTCCTTTTAAGTCCACAACAAACTTGGGGAGAAAAGTTGACAATAATGAGTTTTCCTAACTGAACCAGGGAACCAACGAACAGTTTTATTCTTTTTCCATTTGGAATGGATGAACCAGACACTTTATAATCCCAAGCAATTTGTGTGAATGGTGTCATCCTAACCCCTTTTGCAAGCTCGTGGAAAGTGAAGGAGTTTGGCCTGCCGCTTGGTGACCACCGATGTTCGACCAAGGAAAGTAAGGGCGGGAAAAATTTTTCCCAAGCTGGTGGGTTAGAAGCAAACGGCCGATTGAGCCCCAGAAATAGAGTTTACTTACGCTTTCCCCTAATGGAAAATCCTCTGAAGCGAACACACAGGAAGCCCAGGAGAAACCCAAACTTTCCCCAGGGTTGCCTCAAAAAAGCCCTCATACACAAATTCCATCAGGGAAGCATACAAAAAGGGCCCATTTTTGGGCAGCCCCTCAAACCTGGAGAGTGGAGAGAAGGAAACGGTTTAGGGTTATTTTTTTACCATAACAATGTTAAAGGTGGTGGCCCTATTTTTCTGAACGACTAAATATTTGTGTATCCAAAATAATACAATACCTAAAAGCCAAGGTTGAGAAGGCATGGGCAGCTTTCATGGTTTTTTCTTCCAACCACAGTTTCCTCCGAGAGTAAAAATAGAAAATAATAAAAAATAAAAAAATGGGTTGCCATATTTAGAGACTGCCTGGAGGAGGGTATTCCATGGGAGACTGGGCCTGCACCTGGGAAACCTTGGGCCAGGATTGTTGTTGTTGGGTTTACTGCAAAACATGAGACCAGGTGGCAACACAAAGGAGAGACTTATAACGTAGACTACTGTGCGGCAAAGGGAATGATTTAGTTTTGTATTTGTGTCTATTACTTAATGGAAAAGCTGAACTTTTAAAACTTAAGCCTTCCTCTACTTCAAGAGTTGAACAAATGCTTATGCTCACGGATGGCTTAAAAATCGAATAGAACAAAAGAATAAGAGCGAATGAACAGAGAGAGAGAGAGGAGAGCAGAAAATAAATGAAGGATAAGAGTATTTATACATCTCACTACACTAATTCTACTCAAAAGTCTGTGGTCCTTGTCCTTTTGTTAAACATGCATAAGGTTTAATCCTGATCCGAATGCTTAAAACACTTTCACCCTCTGAGACATCAAGCATCTAATAATTGAGCACAAGGAAAAAGCAGCTCTCCTCCAGCACTAATTTAGGAAGTGAACTCGTGCTCTTTGATTTGTGTGACCTATCATCACATCGTTTGTGCTTGTTTAAGAAATGTGGCAATGGTCTCAACAACAAAATGGGGGCAAATACTCAAATAATAAAGACGGTGCCTGTGGGAAATACTCTGCGAAATCATTAATCTTTAATGGTGATCAACGGACAGCAGTGTGCATCATTAACATGGGCGAGCAATTCCCAGAAGAGCATCCAAACCAGTGGATATAAATGATGTTTGTACTCTCTGCTCACATAGAGAATGGGTGTCTTTCCTAATTCCATCTGATCTGGGCTTCTGTTTTTTTTTTTTTTTTTTTTTTTTTTTCTTCATCAAGCATGTGCAATACAGAGATGCCAAGGCTGTAAGCCCAAAAAACATTTTTGGAGAAACAGGCATTTTCAGTGTCAGACATTTTTGGCTTATTAGCACCAATGCTGTAGACCCAGAAAGACGGAATATATGAAAGTTAACAGCCGAAATAGGAGGACGGGCTCATGAGATCTGATGAATTCATGATCCAGCTACAGCACAGCTGTACTGCGCTTGTTGGCCGCTCTAGAACAGCATTACTCAAACATTCTTAAAAACTTTCTCCATCTATATTCAATATGGTTGAAATTATGGTTGGACTCCCCTCCCCCCCCCCATTTTTGCCGAGTCAAACCAAGTCGTCAATATTCTTTATATATAACCCAAAGTCACAAATTTGTCTCAGAGGGCTTTACGATCTATACAACATCCATCATCCTCTATTCTTTGACCCTAGGAAAACACCCACTGTTTGAGATGCTCAGTTCACCCCTGCACCTACAGCAAAACCTGATATTCTTTGTCTATTGATCAATAAGTTCAAAGTAAGTCTTTGTAGCTGTAAAGGTGTTTTAATTTTGAAACCAGCTGATAGATAACTCATACGAACTCCAGGTTGTAAGTTAAATAAGAACGATATGTAATGTACTCTGAGGATCATAAAGCCCATATAGAAAAATATATTCTGCTTCTGCTGTATGTTTATGATGTCTGCAGACGCAGTGCATTTCTGGCAGTCTGATCCGCTCTTCTCTTCCGTTTCTAAGTGTCTACTGTCTCTAAATTATGTTTTCAGAATGGGTTTTTACCAGTCAATTACCAGTCATACCAATTATTTTATGTCCATGAATGAAATGAGATTTGTAATGAAAAGAGTTGTTGGTTGGTGTTGTTTGAAGGAAATGTTAGAACAGACCCAAAACCACAGCTTTAGTGGTTCATCATGACAACTTGACATTAGCCGCAGTGATATAAGCTGTCATAAACATGTCACGTCAGGATTCAACTACAATAATAAATATTTATTACTCTTGAATGCTTTAAAACAGTGTCATGCATAATTAAGTATTGTTACCTCAAGTAAGTGGTTGAGTCTTGAAGCTTCATAAAGAGATAATAAGATGCAATGACAACAGTCATAAACAATCATAGTTTAACTCATGTTGATGACAATGTTATGGCACTGTGACAGTCACCATGCATCCATTTTGATAGTGTCGTCTAAGAACGTCTTTAAAAATTCTCCAAATCTATCTGCAGGAGGATGGAGACAGCCCCCGTCTCAGTTGCTTCTCCACTTTACACTATAATCAGGCACCTATGCAGTGAGATACACATCAACAACCACAGCAGCAGTCCCCTGAGATAAAGGGGGTGTGGGGGTGGTTTGGGTGGGAGGTGGGGGATTTGCTTGGTTGGTGCTGCTTTGTCTCTGGTGCAGAGACATCAATGAGGATGTGTCGACACAGATACAGACACTGGCAGGGATTCTGGCACGTACATCAGTCGTGACCTTTGGCAACCCCCCCCCCCCCCCAAAAAAAACAAACAAAAAAAAAAAACATATTTTCTTTTCTCTTTTGGTGACGCATCCATCCCAATAATGGCTCACAGACTCTCACTCTCACTGCATTTGCCTGGACATTGTCCATGCTTTGAATCATCAGACACTTGGCAGACGGTGGAGGAGCGATGAATGCTTGTCAGTGAGTTAGTCACTCCTTTGGGCGTTGGTAGATATTCCATTGCGAAGATGGGTGCAGCCGCAAGAGGTGAAAAGGTGATCATCTGTTTGTATCAAAGGTGTCTAAGGGCACCGTGGAGTGCTTGACTGTGGTTACCATGCAAAGGATGATTGCTGATTTCAGGTTTTGACCAGTTCAGCATGTATTTGTTGACATTTAATATTTATATATTACCCAGATATTTCACAGCAAATATTTTACACTTTGTCTTACATATGTTTAAATTTATTACATTTTATTTAATTTTAACATTATGTATTTTATATAGTAATTTTTTTGTTAACTTATTGTTGAATTTTTCCCCATAATAATTCTACATTGGTTTCACTCTTTTTCTTAATAACTGTGTAACTGGAAAAAATTAAAATAATAATTAGGTTCATATTTGTTATATTTTGTCCACCTACATCTACTGTATGTATTATATTATTACATTACTTTATGATGTTTTAGTTTTTCCCTCTCAGATGACGAAAGAAACCTTCCATACAGTAGCTGTGCAGATGAGGAGGTAACTTTGTTTTCTACTATTGTTCACCGCTTTTCACAAGCTTCCGTTCTGTACCCTTCGTTTACAGAAATGCTTAGAGGATAATTTATTTCTGCTTTCCTCAGTTGTTACTTCCTTGTTCCCCATAGATATGTATTCCTCTGCTGTACGTATCTACTTCTGCACCAGTACAAAACGGTAAGTACGTCATCAGTATCTGACTCAAAATTACACTATAAATCATGGGCTGTGGTCATTTTTGTAATTTTGAACTGTACATGGATAAATTAACCTTTACTTAATTTTGAAGTCAGTAACGCCAGCTCTACATTCCTCTTACTTAATGAGTCATAGAGGAAACATGGGATGGTGTGATTAGTTTCACCCACTATAGCCTACAATCGTTTTTAGGGAGTGACCCCTGTGACTATGACTAAGGTAATTATACTGGTGAGGTGATATCTTACATATCAACCCTTACCTTACGCAATATCTCTTGGGATCACTTCTGTTTTTTTACTCTCCCACCCAGCAATAGTTTCAGACATTCTGGTTTTACAGGTGAAAATCTCACACAATTTTATTGTTACAGCTCCCTTGGATAGGCCTGACCTTTCCCACCTGGATGTTCTCACGGCCTCGAGAGATTTTGTCGGCTTTGTGTATAGGATGCTTTGGCTTTTATGGCTTTAACCCACTTTTCCTTTTGAGGTCAAACTAAAATCTGTCTGTGTCTTGCACAAGTCTGACATTTATTTCATGATGCATTACTTTTTCTTGCAACATATGAAATGCCTGCCTGCACAGAGAAGTCGTCACTAGATGGCACCATAAGATACTAAAACAGCAGACGGTGTCACACATCTGACTAAAGTCCCTCTGTATACGTAGACTAAACATAGATCCGGCTTGTTTTGTCACATGGAGTTGCCATAAATTGTTAGGTACAGATAGTAGAAGAAAAGTTCTGAAAACAGTACAAGATAAAGACAGAAAATATTCAGCATATGTGATATGAAAGTGGGGGATGGGGTGATAAACATGTAATATTTCTTTAAGAGATCTTGGGAGATATGAGTGAATTGTGCAGCTGTGATATCATCCTGACATGACAGATTGTTGTCCACGATCACAGCGAGATTATCAGCAGTCCAAGCAGGTGCTGTGGTCAGTGAGTCCGCTGTAGCTGGCAGGAATTCAACAAGAAATGGCACCTCAGGAAGACGTCCATACATCTAAATGAGGGTTGGTGAAGGGCAGATATAATTTATACATTAAGATGGGAGTGTGACCAAAAAGATGAGAAATTATACGATGTGATGAGACAAATTAAACATGGAAGAGAGAGAAAATGGGAGAGGAAGCTGTACCATGAACGCAGAAATCTCTTTCACAATATCTCTAAAACCTAACAGGGAGTAAAGATGGATGAATCCTCAGGTCAGGAAGTGTGTAAATGTGCTAATTCACAGCTTGACTAGGCAATGACAACTGTGGGGAAAACTATTATGGTGACATTACCCTTATTAGAAAGTCATGACTATATTGACTGACATCCCAAACTGTATCTCAGTTCTTCTTTATCCCCTTCAAATTGGTGCCACCGGTAACATATTTAAAATAATATTATAGGAATACTGCAAATATGTTAACTTTGTACCTTGGCCTAACAAAAACCAAACGAATAAATCAAATTCAACAAAAACTAAAAACAAATAAACATACAGTTTGGCTTTGTCCAAACTATTCTACATTTGGGGAATTAAGTATCAATTTAATGATTATCATAAAAAAGCATGCTTGCCTGTGAGGAAATTAGCTGAATTCTCAAAATGATAGCTGTTACATAACACTACATTTGAATGAAAGCATTGACAGTCGTACTATGCCCAATGAGATGACGGCTGGTAACAAGAAGACATCTTTGTAGAGAGGGAACTCCTCGATAAGAAGTGAGAGTGAGATTGGAATTCATGATGAGGCTAACTGTGTTTAGTCCTTCCTCAGTGACGACGGTCATACAGTACATCTGATACGCGCCTTTCAGGGGTCATATCAGATGTATGGCACATGCTGGTAGCAATTTAGTTCATCCATTGAAATCCAAGCACAAAACCAACAGAACCTGTAAAACCTCTGAGTGACTCACCTGAAAAACCCACCTGGAAAAACAGGGACTGCTGAAGATCAGATTGAACTCTCGGCTGTGTTTAGTCTCATGTGATTTGTTCTGTCTTGCTCGACTTAAAAGTGCTAAATAATGTTTTTAACTCCAGATTTAAATGGTTTCGGTGGATCTTACATGACACCTTACCTCTGTGTTAAAGGAGTTGATAGAGGCTAAAACAGAACAGAAAGTAAAGTGATAATAGAATTTGTAAAATGGGCGGCTAGACAATAGAATTAAAGCTAATGGTGCTTGGCCATATGAACTTTATAAAGTGATGTTAATATTGTATTTAAAGCTTGATCCTCTGCACCAAGTGGCCAAAAACTCAATCAATGCTGGTTTTAAAAGAATGCTGTTAGCATACAGATATATATAACCTCAGCTGTTATTAGCTGTTAAAAAAGCTCTGATAAACCCACTGTACACTACAAACAGCAGACAGACACAGTTAGCAAGTAGTCGTTGAACATAGTTGAGCATTTAACAGCTAAAGAGGAGTTGGTGTAGAGTTGGTGGAGACCAAAATCAGAGCTAGCAGAAGAGATTTACATTCATCAAGTTGCCAGAAGCACAACTTTACATAAAAGCTAATAGTAGCTATTCTATGTCTGCTGGATGTGTAAGGTATGTGTGTGCTAACACGATAGCCAGAATAACATTTTAAGGTGATACTGTATCAGTGTTTCCAATTGTTCTGCCGCCCTCAGGTGGCCAAAAACTGTTGATTGCATGTAGATTTTTTCTAAATTTAAATGAATTCTCAGATGTTTTCGTCCTAAGATAGAGAAAGAGTTACTGTTCATATACCTTCATTTGTCTTCGAAGGTTATCACCAGGTTATAAAATATTGGGTTCATTAAAGTTGATGGATAAACCATTCAAAATGAGAAAAACTTTCCGTTCACATAAAGGAGACTGCAGCCTTTTCTGTTTTCCTCTCACTGAGCAACTAGTGTTTCCTCAGGGTTTGCTTTTGCCATTAACTTACTCAAAGTGAAAGGAAAAAAAAACAACAACAACTTTGCCTCAAATAAGCCGTTTGGTAAACAAAATTCTCCGCTCAAATACAGTCTGTGTCAAGTCAGCTCAAGAGGCTCCAGCACAATCTGGGCACTCAGTGACTAATAATCCATATGTATCAGCTGTCTGGACGGCTGATAAGAGGACACAGCAGATTGTCTTGAGTCATCACAAGTATTCGCTCGCACACTGTGACTATCAAATATGTTTTTCTTTCTCAGTCCGCAATCATAGGTTCAAAGGGAAGTCGTGGAGTTTGAGAGGGAACGGGACCAGCTTGATGGATGGTTGACTGTGCAGTATATACAGCTGGGAATCCACTGCTGTTTTCGGTGTATCCCAGCAACTTGGATCAAGAGGACAACCTCGAGGTCTTAATTAGTTAAGGATGTCTTCTTCAAAACATTTCCATTAGAGATGAGAGACAAAGACAAAGAAGGAGTGGATAGTAGGAGGAATACTGAGGATTCAAGTTGGTGTTTTGGGACGCGTCCATCTCTGAAAATTCCTTGAAATTTCCAGAGCAGCTTACATGTGAAGAATCCACCGGCTTGAAGATTTGCAAGGGAAAACCGTCCAACTATTTCCTTCGTTGACCAATTGAATTACCCTCACCTGGAGTTGTGTTTTACTGCCAAGGGCTTCACATGGCTCACTCACAAATTTCAACATGACAGTGCATTCATCAGATGTCCATTAAGAACCTTGGCAACCTGTTGCGGGTCATTTATCTTTTGATTTCTTGCTGTGAAATTGACAAGACACTTGGTTACAGTTACAGTTAGGATTACGATTGAAACCAAATGAAACCTTCTTTAAGATCCGTAAGCGTGTTGTTCCTACCATCACACACACATGCACACACACATGCACACATTTTGCTGTGGAACTGGATCTGTGCAGTGCGAGAGGAAGGCCTGTGTAGTTCTGTGCCATGGATCTGTGGTTTCCAATACAAATCTCTGGCAGGGAAAGAGGCATTTTCACTTTGGCCTGCTGCTACACAGCATCAGTCACTGTTTCATAACAACATGCTTCACTTGTTTTCTCAACATTACCCAACAACAGCAAAACCAGGACCTAAGGCGAGACATATCAAATTCACAATTTGTGTGATGTAAAGCTATTACAAACACTGCAGGAGCTGTTATTTAATCTAAACCGTAATGATTTAATTTACAGTGTTAATTGCTGAACATCACATCTGAGTTTTGAATTGTTGCCATAAACCCCTTTAGGTTAACACACTACACAGAACATCTGCTTTGGTCCCAGCATGTATACATTTACGTCGAAGGATGAGGTGCGACAGCCACTGACACCCAGTTTATGATATCATGCAAAAGTGTGAGTGGACGCGTTTGTCTGTGTGTGTCTATGTGTGTGTGTGTGTGTGTGTGTGTGTGTGTGGTGTGTGTTGTGCGCCGTTG
>NW_019174705.1:0-238851 GCF_002260705.1 Seriola dumerili | reverse complement strand
CCCGCCGACGCAGCGTCTCTAATCGATGAATATTGAGTGGCTCCCGCCACCAGCATTTTAAAGGGAGGGAGCACCCACCATCGTTCATATCTCATATTGATATTTTCGTGCCCTATTTTCTCTCTCCACTCTTCCTTCCTTCATGCTCCTGAAGCCTCCATCAGCAGCGTTAAAAGTTTCTCAGCTCTAATAACTGTGTTCTAACTTTCCAGCTGTAATGACTGTAGGTGTTTTGCTCAGTTGATATATATATATATATATATATATATATATATATTTTTTAATGAAATCATAATTCCTTTTTTTTTTCTCAAATCCATTGATCTTCTCCATGATCTTTCCATCTTTCCCCACAGTGAACTGTAGAAATACCCACTGTTGAGAGTCACTGATCAAAAAATGTATTTACTGTGCAATGACTCAGTATCAATATCTTTTGTGGAAAAAAAAGATTGAACATAAGCTCTGACAGATAGAGCCTCTAATAGATCTGATACAGATCCAACAGTTGGCTGAAAGAGTTTCCCTCTACATCGCAGGCCATACACACACTGGTCTATATATTTTGCAGTGCTCAGTGATACTGTATGTCTCAAAGACACTGTCATACATTAGTTTTTAGGTCAGAAAGGGCAGGGGTGCCAGTAAACCAATATCATTCATCTCACTGTCTGCTGCACCGCTCCGGATCGTTATGGTGGGCTCATTTTCTCAGACACGCTCTGACATCATAGATCATTTTGACGATAAAGAATGAATGAAAGGTTTGTCGCTGTAAATCACTGAACAGCAGTCAAACACAGACGAAAAGTAGTAGATTAGCACTTCCTCGTCATGTTCGATGCACAGCCTAGAAAGAGGTATACGTCAAGCAAATGCAGTTTCTGTCATCAGCGGTGTCGATCAATAATGAGTAATCCATAATAACATGCTGCTCACAATGAGTCCACTGAACAAAAAATGTAATAATTGAAAACTCTACTTTAGTTTTATTTAAAAACAGGAGGAAAATGACTGTGAGCAGAAGAAAATGACCCTTTTACTTTTTTCAAGTTGTACTTCTCCGTTGAATTCATTCTAAATGACTGAGTGAATCACCGTCAGCCTCAGTGAATCATCGTTGAGGAAGATTACATGAGTCATGGTAGTTGTATCTTAAAATCTGTTTTGGGGTGTTTTGATAGACGTTGCCTGAAAGAAGGCTTTGCCATCCTTTGTACATCTGTTGTACAGTGCTGACTAATGTGTTGAAATCTTGGTGCTGTCAGGACATTACAGCGTGTGCATGAGAAGAGGAAGACACAGTCTGGTGCTGCACAGTGACCAGTGAGGCATAAAGACAGAGGCTTATATGGATAAAGACACATCAAAATCTCAGTGTGGCTGTGTGGCTCTGCACCACTGCTGTCACCGGTGGCCACGCGGTAATTGCCATGTTTGTTCCTCTTTTTCTCTTTCTTTTTCTATGCGTGTGTGTGTGTGTGCGTGTGTGTGTGTGCGTGTGTGTGTGTGTGTGTGTGTGTGTGTGTGTGTGTGTGAGTGAGTGAGTGCACGTGTGTGAGTGCACGTGTGTGTGGGAGTGTGCATCGTGTGCATCCAAACCAGACTGATGCCGATGACATAAAAGCATAGAACCTTACAGTGAAACTTTTGAGTCCAGCCTCATTAAAGACGGACTGACTGAGATCTAAAGCTGGACAGAGACTGAGGGACTGAAAACTGAAAATCACACCGATAATAAAACAAATGATGAACCTATTTAATTGAAATAAGAATAATGATTTTCACCTCAACCAGCACTGCTACTAATGACATTAACAATGATGCCACAATGTCACGCATGAAGCACCAAACTGCCATTATCATTTCGATGAAGTATTCATAGCAAGTTCAGGTGTCAAGTGTTTCATGTGAATTGATGTCGTGTTATGTGGTGCCACCTACTGTAAGACGGATGCTACAGCTGTTTGAACCCACTCACCTGGATGGGAGCGGAACCAGAGATATTAAAATCCATGGATCACTCAGACACATAAAGCTGTGACTCTAACTGCATCTGAATTGTCTTCGAAGTCACACTGTCAGCTGATTCATGTTTGTCTCGGGGAGGCAAAGGAAGCCTCAAGAGCACATTTCAGACAGGACGGGTCGAGTGCATTTCAAAGGACATTTGTCTCCCTTCAACTGGTTAATATGCTTGTCTTTATCATTTTCTTCTTCTGGTTCCAGGTGTATTTGTGTAGAAGGATCGACACTGGGAATATCAGGGTGATGAATCCATCACATATTTAGAGGTTGTTGTTTCTTTCTCTTTGCTTTATCTTTTGTTAATTAGTATCAATTGTCAAAATTGAAAAGCAACCCTACTATTTGATTTGTTTGTTTTGAATCATCAGACACTTGGCAGACGGTGGNAAAACAAACAAAAAAAAAAACATATTTTCTTTTCTCTTTTGGTGACGCATCCATCCCAATAATGGCTCACAGACTCTCACTCTCACTGCATTTGCCTGGACATTGTCCATGCTTTGAATCATCAGACACTTGGCAGACGGTGGAGGAGCGATGAATGCTTGTCAGTGAGTTAGTCACTCCTTTGGGCGTTGGTAGATATTCCATTGCGAAGATGGGTGCAGCCGCAAGAGGTGAAAAGGTGATCATCTGTTTGTATCAAAGGTGTCTAAGGGCACCGTGGAGTGCTTGACTGTGGTTACCATGCAAAGGATGATTGCTGATTTCAGGTTTTGACCAGTTCAGCATGTATTTGTTGACATTTAATATTTATATATTACCCAGATATTTCACAGCAAATATTTTACACTTTGTCTTACATATGTTTAAATTTATTACATTTTATTTAATTTTAACATTATGTATTTTATATAGTAATTTTTTTGTTAACTTATTGTTGAATTTTTCCCCATAATAATTCTACATTGGTTTCACTCTTTTTCTTAATAACTGTGTAACTGGAAAAAATTAAAATAATAATTAGGTTCATATTTGTTATATTTTGTCCACCTACATCTACTGTATGTATTATATTATTACATTACTTTATGATGTTTTAGTTTTTCCCTCTCAGATGACGAAAGAAACCTTCCATACAGTAGCTGTGCAGATGAGGAGGTAACTTTGTTTTCTACTATTGTTCACCGCTTTTCACAAGCTTCCGTTCTGTACCCTTCGTTTACAGAAATGCTTAGAGGATAATTTATTTCTGCTTTCCTCAGTTGTTACTTCCTTGTTCCCCATAGATATGTATTCCTCTGCTGTACGTATCTACTTCTGCACCAGTACAAAACGGTAAGTACGTCATCAGTATCTGACTCAAAATTACACTATAAATCATGGGCTGTGGTCATTTTTGTAATTTTGAACTGTACATGGATAAATTAACCTTTACTTAATTTTGAAGTCAGTAACGCCAGCTCTACATTCCTCTTACTTAATGAGTCATAGGGGAAACATGGGATGGTGTGATTAGTTTCACCCACTATAGCCTACAATCGTTTTTAGGGAGTGACCCCTGTGACTATGACTAAGGTAATTATACTGGTGAGGTGATATCTTACATATCAACCCTTACCTTACGCAATATCTCTTGGGATCACTTCTGTTTTTTTACTCTCCCACCCAGCAATAGTTTCAGACATTCTGGTTTTACAGGTGAAAATCTCACACAATTTTATTGTTACAGCTCCCTTGGATAGGCCTGACCTTTCCCACCTGGATGTTCTCACGGCCTCGAGAGATTTTGTCGGCTTTGTGTATAGGATGCTTTGGCTTTTATGGCTTTAACCCACTTTTCCTTTTGAGGTCAAACTAAAATCTGTCTGTGTCTTGCACAAGTCTGACATTTATTTCATGATGCATTACTTTTTCTTGCAACATATGAAATGCCTGCCTGCACAGAGAAGTCGTCACTAGATGGCACCATAAGATACTAAAACAGCAGACGGTGTCACACATCTGACTAAAGTCCCTCTGTATACGTAGACTAAACATAGATCCGGCTTGTTTTGTCACATGGAGTTGCCATAAATTGTTAGGTACAGATAGTAGAAGAAAAGTTCTGAAAACAGTACAAGATAAAGACAGAAAATATTCAGCATATGTGATATGAAAGTGGGGGATGGGGTGATAAACATGTAATATTTCTTTAAGAGATCTTGGGAGATATGAGTGAATTGTGCAGCTGTGATATCATCCTGACATGACAGATTGTTGTCCACGATCACAGCGAGATTATCAGCAGTCCAAGCAGGTGCTGTGGTCAGTGAGTCCGCTGTAGCTGGCAGGAATTCAACAAGAAATGGCACCTCAGGAAGACGTCCATACATCTAAATGAGGGTTGGTGAAGGGCAGATATAATTTATACATTAAGATGGGAGTGTGACCAAAAAGATGAGAAATTATACGATGTGATGAGACAAATTAAACATGGAAGAGAGAGAAAATGGGAGAGGAAGCTGTACCATGAACGCAGAAATCTCTTTCACAATATCTCTAAAACCTAACAGGGAGTAAAGATGGATGAATCCTCAGGTCAGGAATTGTGTAAATGTGCTAATTCACAGCTTGACTAGGCAATGACAACTGTGGGGAAAACTATTATGGTGACATTACCCTTATTAGAAAGTCATGACTATATTGACTGACATCCCAAACTGTATCTCAGTTCTTCTTTATCCCCTTCAAATTGGTGCCACCGGTAACATATTTAAAATAATATTATAGGAATACTGCAAATATGTTAACTTTGTACCTTGGCCTAACAAAAACCAAACGAATAAATCAAATTCAACAAAAACTAAAAACAAATAAACATACAGTTTGGCTTTGTCCAAACTATTCTACATTTGGGGAATTAAGTATCAATTTAATGATTATCATAAAAAAGCATGCTTGCCTGTGAGGAAATTAGCTGAATTCTCAAAATGATAGCTGTTACATAACACTACATTTGAATGAAAGCATTGACAGTCGTACTATGCCCAATGAGATGACGGCTGGTAACAAGAAGACATCTTTGTAGAGAGGGAACTCCTCGATAAGAAGTGAGAGTGAGATTGGAATTCATGATGAGGCTAACTGTGTTTAGTCCTTCCTCAGTGACGACGGTCATACAGTACATCTGATACGCGCCTTTCAGGGGTCATATCAGATGTATGGCACATGCTGGTAGCAATTTAGTTCATCCATTGAAATCCAAGCACAAAACCAACAGAACCTGTAAAACCTCTGAGTGACTCACCTGAAAAACCCACCTGGAAAAACAGGGACTGCTGAAGATCAGATTGAACTCTCGGCTGTGTTTAGTCTCATGTGATTTGTTCTGTCTTGCTCGACTTAAAAGTGCTAAATAATGTTTTTAACTCCAGTTTTAAATGGTTTCGGTGGATCTTACATGACACCTTACCTCTGTGTTAAAGGAGTTGATAGAGGCTAAAACAGAACAGAAAGTAAAGTGATAATAGAATTTGTAAAATGGGCGGCTAGACAATAGAATTAAAGCTAATGGTGCTTGGCCATATGAACTTTATAAAGTGATGTTAATATTGTATTTAAAGCTTGATGCTCTGCACCAAGTGGCCAAAAACTCAATCAATGCTGGTTTTAAAAGAATGCTGTTAGCATACAGATATATATAACCTCAGCTTTTATTAGCTGTTAAAAAAGCTCTGATAAACCCACTGTACACTACAAACAGCAGACAGACACAGTTAGCAAGTAGTCGTTGAACATAGTTGAGCATTTAACAGCTAAAGAGGAGTTGGTGTAGAGTTGGTGGAGACCAAAATCAGAGCTAGCAGAAGAGATTTACATTCATCAAGTTGCCAGAAGCACAACTTTACATAAAAGCTAATAGTAGCTATTCTATGTCTGCTGGATGTGTAAGGTATGTGTGTGCTAACACGATAGCCAGAATAACATTTTAAGGTGATACTGTATCAGTGTTTCCAATTGTTCTGCCGCCCTCAGGTGGCCAAAAACTGTTGATTGCTTGTAGATTTTTTCTAAATTTAAATGAATTCTCAGATGTTTTTGTCCTAAGATAGAGAAAGAGTTACTGTTCATATACCTTCATTTGTCTTCGAAGGTTATCACCAGGTTATAAAATATTGGGTTCATTAAAGTTGATGGATAAACCATTCAAAATGAGAAAAACTTTCCGTTCACATAAAGGAGACTGCAGCCTTTTCTGTTTTCCTCTCACTGAGCAACTAGTGTTTCCTCAGGGTTTGCTTTTGCCATTAACTTACTCAAAGTGAAAGGAAAAAAAAACAACAACAACTTTGCCTCAAATAAGCCGTTTGGTAAACAAAATTCTCCGCTCAAATACAGTCTGTGTCAAGTCAGCTCAAGAGGCTCCAGCACAATCTGGGCACTCAGTGACTAATAATCCATATGTATCAGCTGTCTGGACGGCTGATAAGAGGACACAGCAGATTGTCTTGAGTCATCACAAGTATTCGCTCGCACACTGTGACTATCAAATATGTTTTTCTTTCTCAGTCCGCAATCATAGGTTCAAAGGGAAGTCGTGGAGTTTGAGAGGGAACGGGACCAGCTTGATGGATGGTTGACTGTGCAGTATATACAGCTGGGAATCCACTGCTGTTTTCGGTGTATCCCAGCAACTTGGATCAAGAGGACAACCTCGAGGTCTTAATTAGTTAAGGATGTCTTCTTCAAAACATTTCCATTAGAGATGAGAGACAAAGACAAAGAAGGAGTGGATAGTAGGAGGAATACTGAGGATTCAAGTTGGTGTTTTGGGACGCGTCCATCTCTGAAAATTCCTTGAAATTTCCAGAGCAGCTTACATGTGAAGAATCCACCGGCTTGAAGATTTGCAAGGGAAAACCGTCCAACTATTTCCTTCGTTGACCAATTGAATTACCCTCACCTGGAGTTGTGTTTTACTGCCAAGGGCTTCACATGGCTCACTCACAAATTTCAACATGACAGTGCATTCATCAGATGTCCATTAAGAACCTTGGCAACCTGTTGCGGGTCATTTATCTTTTGATTTCTTGCTGTGAAATTGACAAGACACTTGGTTACAGTTACAGTTAGGATTACGATTGAAACCAAATGAAACCTTCTTTAAGATCCGTAAGCGTGTTGTTCCTACCATCACACACACATGCACACACACATGCACACATTTTGCTGTGGAACTGGATCTGTGCAGTGCGAGAGGAAGGCCTGTGTAGTTCTGTGCCATGGATCTGTGGTTTCCAATACAAATCTCTGGCAGGGAAAGAGGCATTTTCACTTTGGCCTGCTGCTACACAGCATCAGTCACTGTTTCATAACAACATGCTTCACTTGTTTTCTCAACATTACCCAACAACAGCAAAACCAGGACCTAAGGCGAGACATATCAAATTCACAATTTGTGTGATGTAAAGCTATTACAAACACTGCAGGAGCTGTTATTTAATCTAAACCGTAATGATTTAATTTACAGTGTTAATTGCTGAACATCACATCTGAGTTTTGAATTGTTGCCATAAACCCCTTTAGGTTAACACACTACACAGAACATCTGCTTTGGTCCCAGCATGTATACATTTACGTCGAAGGATGAGGTGCGACAGCCACTGACACCCAGTTTATGATATCATGCAAAAGTGTGAGTGGACGCGTTTGTCTGTGTGTGTCTATGTGTGTGTGTGTGTGTGTGTGTGTGTGTGTATGTGTGTGTGTGTGTGTGTGTGCGCGTGTGTTCTAGTGTTGCTGTTGGAGGGGATCCAGGCATGCAGATGGCCCTGGTTTGTGTTTGCACTGAATGGCTGCAAGCCTCTTGCCTCCCTAGTGACCATGACAAATCATGTACGCACACACGCGCACACACATGCACACACATGCACACACAGACTTTTTCAAGGGTCAGGTCAGAAAACTTATTCTTCCAAAGTACCTATATGCTGCTTTGATGATGCAAATAATTCTTTCACAGACCTGAGTTAATCTTCTGGATAATTTGAGTGATGAGACATGAAAATTAAAAAATACATTTCACTGTCTCTCATAAAGTCAGTGCAGATACCGTGTTGGTACTTTGTTTATAACTACAATACAAACATGGCAGACTGATGTTTTGTATCTGGGAGAGCCCACAGTGTCATATGATTTGTGACGTCTTTCAGGTGTGTCCTACACACACATAACACACACACACACATAAAGATGGTGTTCTATTTCAATGAAAAGTTTAATTAGAAGGTAACAAGTAGACGTGGGTGTAGGAGGTGTACCTACTTTCACCTGTACACACTCACTGGCTGGCGGCCACTACTATAGCAACAACAACAACAACACCACACCAGGAAAACCTTTCAGACTTCCTGGGAGATCCTCTGGTATGCAAGCTCAAGTCTGGGCTAATGTTTATCGACTCAGGAATGTTGCCTGGGCGACCGGAGGCCGTGAAGAGGGAAACCCCTTATCTGCTGACGTTGTCGTTCAAACACTGTCATGGTTCAAAGGCCGCTTGGGTAGAAACGAAAAAAAAAAAAAAAAAGACACACAGACGCACACCTTAAAGGTTGGTCTATATACAGTATGTGTGTCACCATGGAGATACTGTTTGGGTGGAGCGTGTGCTCCACGTTGTACGGCTTGAGATAGAGAAAAGACGAAAAGGGCATCCCTTGGCTTTGAGTCAGAGCTGGTACACTTACACTTTCAAGCAGGAACGCCAAAGACGTAGTTTCATGAATGAGCTGCAAACCATAGTCTTGTTTATGTTTAAGACAGGGAGGGTTGGATTTTAAAACCTCGCTCAGAATGTGGAATGTGATTGCGACACAGTTTTCTCTCCACTGTGTTGTAAGTGTTGTGTAGTGCTTAGTGAATCCATGACTTAAGATCTGGCCTATGCTTTAAAATTGGGATTTGGAGTATAATACAAGGGAATTACTTTCAAGCCTTTATAGGCTTACACGAAATGCAACTCAGAAAACATTTTGCATTATGATTTATCTAAGGACTTCATGACATGTGAGGTAATCTGGAATGCTATTAAATAGTGGGGTATCATGTCTTCTGTGTATTAATCTTTTTCATGTTACACCAAAATGCAGACATATAGTTTCCCCTACCCCCTACATAAATACATACGAGTGTTGGTGTATGTCAATATTTAATCTTTATGGACAAGTACTGTGGAGTGAAATAACAAAAGTTACCAGATACAACAAGAAGCCTGTGACAGGAGAACTGCATGCTTCATTTCCATACTGCAGAGAACAATGGGTGATGAGAAAACTGAAAACCCTGGTGGCTTGATATCAAAATACATGAAATCTCTGTCTTTATTCGCACATGCCAGCTAACAACACAACCTGCACAGATGGTGCAGATTGTGTCGTGTGCTCTGATGGCACTTCAGTCAGTATACGCTCAAAAAATAAAAAATGAAATCACAAATGTCTTTGTGCTCAGTTGACCATGTTTTCCCCGATGGATCACAGACTGGGAAGGTTCCCTCGCTTGGAAAGCCAAAGAAACAATGCTTGTTGGTTGGTGGGAATTCTCAATAAATATGCTCATTCATGTGACTAAATTTTCTACATCTGAGAAATTCACTCACATCTATCATTCAGGAGATTTGCGGACAACAGTGCAACAAAGCCACATTTTTGATCTGAGGATAAATTGGCCAAATTAGTATGATGTGAGCATTGCTGTGCCTCAGATCAGTATCAAAACTGTTTTCAATTCAGCATGCTGATTCATGCACATGTAATTAAACACAAAACAACGATTTAGCTGTATTCCTCCCTCAATATCTGTCAGAAAACGTCTGCTCTGCCTTTACTAAAATCTCTGGCTTTACTTTCGCCAAGAGATCCCTTGTTCTCCTCTTGATCCCTGATTTGCTTTAAACGACTGCTCTGTTCTCCATTGTCTTATAAAATAATGATAATAAAAAAATGTAATGCTTGTGTTTCACTGTGTAACATCATCTTACCTCCTCATACCTGCCAAATGGAGCATTAGACAGGCACCATACACCGCTGTGTGCTCATTAAAAAGCACTATCTCTGCCAGGATTAATAATTTAATGCTCTGTTCTCAAATTCAATCAAATCTTATATCAACTGGACTCAATCAGACTCAGTGAGTGAACTTACATCAGCCTGCAGTCTTAGAATAAAAGAAGAAAAGAAGCTTAGAGGCACTTGAACTCATTGTTTGGCGTTTTCATTGTCAAAACATATTTCTGCTATCAGTGAATCGAAAATGAATTCCTGCTCAATCAGACAAAAAGGCCTGTCTCGTGTTTGCCATGATGTCACAACAGTAGACTGAACATTTTGTTGATGGCTCACGCTGGTGAGTCTTTCATGTCGTGTTTGTTGGAGCTCCTCTCTACACGTCTTAGTTAGTTTTACTGCACTGCTTAAATCCCTAAACCCCGCAGAATGCCACACCAACACGGACAGAGTAGCGGATTAACACAACTGCAGGGGTGAGACATTTTGCAGAGTGTGAACTGTGAGTCATCCAGCTCTGAAGATAAACTTCATGTTTATTCACTGATGTGATCTTTGATTTGCATGAGGCAGTTGTGATGATTTGACTGTCTGTCTTGATTTATTTTTGCTTTTCCACTTCAACTCTCTTATTTGTAAAACACACACACTCTGATGTTTCCTGTATTGTTTCCCTGAAGGGATGTGTAAACATTTACTCATGAATCATTAGTGATGATAAACCTAAGCTAAACTAAACCATTGATCAATATTACACCATGTCTTCCTATGGAGTCCTCAGGAAGATACCCTGTTGGACAGCCAAATACATCAAGTGACCTTTCCTTTGATAAACAACATTTAAGGATGCCAAGGCACTTAATCAATTTGGATAATGTTAATATATGCGTTGAAATATTGATTAGGGATGATCTACCTCCTGTGAGGAGAAGCTCGTTAAAAAACATAATCCTCTGAGCATCCAGCCATCAGAAAAAGATCAGACGGGGTGTTTATGCTGAGGTTGACCTGCTGAATTAAAGATCAACAAAAAATCAAATTTACCCTTAAATGAGCATCAATGATTTATGCCTAAGTCCTACATTTAAAAACAAATATTTTTTAAAATATATTTAATTTCAAATTAACATGATCGTAGCTCAGAAGTGTGGGTATTTGACAGCTATGACTGAAAATGTGGTGCATCATCTACTTTTTGTTGTAAACCTGATGACTCGTATCACCAGGTTTATGAGTGACAATGCTTTTCTACAGCTGACAAAACCTAGATTATCAAGATCGCTTTATTGTCATTTCAGGTTGGGGAAATGAACAGACAAACAGACGGAAGAAGCCATTATAGTTTATACAGTGTGTCCTGATGAAGATATAAAACTCAGCAGTCTTTAAGCCCTGAGGAGGATTTGATGCCTCCACAGCAGCTCCTTGATGGCAGCAGTAAACAGGCTGCTCCCTGGAGAGTAATGTCCTGTTTTTAGTGCTAGTTTAACTCAGGGAAGAGCGGCTCGTTCATGGTCTTGCCTGCAGTTGAAACATGAATGGCAAAGCGTGCTATAAAAGATGTCCTTTAGGTTGTGAGTTATTGTGACAGCGCTCTGTTCGAACAGGTCGAGCTGGTTCCTCAAAGAAGCGGTGGACAATGAAACCTGGGAACACAAGCAAAATTCTCTTCTATAACACCCACACCCTTTAGTAACACACATGCAACTTCACGTGTGTGCGCATGCAAGAGGTGTTTTACATGATGACAGTGAGGGAATCCTGTACTGTGGCTCTGAGGACAACCCTTTTCTATTGTTTAACTAACATTAAAGTTGACGACTTGCCTGTTTTAATGTTTTATGCTTGATTTCAAATGACGCATGTTTCTGGTTGAGCATTGAAATTCCAATCATTGACTCACCAGCCAAGAATTAGATGAGAATTGACAGCATTTCTCACGTCTGTGTGTGAGGCCTGAAGCTCGAGCAAAGGGGCAATTAGCTTAGCTTAGCATGAAGACTGGAAGCAGGGGGAAAATAGCTAACCTGGCTCCATCCAAAGTTTAAAGAAGTGCTGGTAGGTACCAGCAGCTGGAAAGCTCAATAATTATCATCTTGTTTGTTTAAACTGCACACAAATACAGATAAAAAACATTTCAAGTTATGTGCTATAATTTTTCTTAGCAGAGAACAGTTGGTTGAAGTGAGTTCTTGGAATCCTGTAGTCAAGAGCTACTTACGGCATGTAACTCCCCCTAAAAATAATTATTGTTTTTACATCACTATTTGAGTACAAATCTACTTTAAAACTTTATTGATGCAGGTAGGTTGACTCTTAAACTTAAAGACTGAGACAGAGCCACGCTAGCTGTTTCCCCTTGCTTCCAGTCTTTATGCTAAGCTAAGGTAACCAACCTGTAGCTCAATAGAATTGTGAAGTAGGTGTAAGTGTTTTTGTTTTTCATCATTCTGTATTCCCATTTCAAAATGTTCCATTTGACCTGCTAGACACACAAACACAATAGTCTCCCAGATAATGTAACAACATGGCAGACAGGTGCCAACCGGAGAAGATTCAAAATGATTCATTGTTGAATTTCTGAACAAAATATGATGCTGTAAGAGTCCAAAATTAAGATAGAAGCCAAAAATGAATGAATTTAAACTGTATCATCAGTTTTCTCAACACATTAAGTTTTAGCTTCCACCTGTCATTAGAGGTGCATGTCATACAACTGTAAGCGTGGCCATTGGATGTTTGGACATCTTGTGATAAGGTTCAAGGACTTTTGGGAGACAGATTAAAAAATTTATTAAAACAATGAATCCTACACTTTCAGTAATGCAACTTGATAGCATCTTTTATTAAACCCCCCTTTCCTGGTAAACACCCACCTTCACGCTTTGTAAGATTTCAGTTTAAAATTTGTAGTCACCATCACTAAGCTGAGATACTCAGACTCTACAGAAGATGTTATTCATCTATTTCCACAGTGCTGTTTTTACTTCACTAGAGAGAAAACAAGTCAGTCTTCTCACGACGAGTTAATTGACTTTGACGTGTAAAATGGAGGAGCGCTCCTTTAATGTAGACTGAAATGAACTTCAGCTTCACACACCTTGACCTAACTTTGCCTCTTTACTGACCCCACTCATGTTCTCTCTCTGTGCTTCTAGTGTTACACGACTGATCTAACATTATGGCGGATGCTCTGCTGGCCTCAGGTCACAGATGACTGACAATTACAGCTCTCATTGTGTTTCCTACAGTTTTTGTACTGTATCTCCCCCTGGCCTTGTCCTCTCTATCCCAGCTTCCCAGCCGCCTTCTGTCCCCTTAATCAAAGCAGAGGGAGATTTAGAGAGGAGGTAAACACTCTGGTTTTATGATTGGGCCCCTTCTTACAGCGTGGCCTGTGTAATTGAAAAGCCCTCGGAGACTATTTTAAGACACTAGTGGGAACAGACTCCCATGTGTGTGCTATGGCTGGGAATGGGGCTCTCTCTTTTTCTCTTGCGTTCACTGATTGCTAAACAAGTATGGTGTCTTTAGGTTTTTCTCTTCTATGATTACTGTATTGTATTGAATATACAGAAAATCAAACAAAAAGCTTAAAACAAATATCTGCTGCCCCACCAAGGCTGTGATCTGTCACTCACAAACAACAATGGCAAATTTCACAATCAAGAGAAGAGAAGAAGCTTCAGTGTCACAACTGGCTGTATGTTTTCCAACAGGTTTTAGCTCAGACCATCTGTTCTTCACACTGCTCCACAAACCCAGACCACCAACATCCCACAAACCAAAATTAACGTTGTTTCACTGTGAGTAAAAAGTTTAAACAAACAGAAATATCAGCAGTCAGCGTCTTCCCTCTACCCCTGCGTCGGCCATAATAGAGTCTTTGTTCAGTTGAAATTATAAACTCTTATTTTGGGCCTTGTATGCATGTGTCAACTGGTACTGTGTGCGTCATAATGATAACTGCTTTGTGCCTGAGATTTAAACTTAGAACATGTGTAAAGACGAGCAGTACGGCAGGAGATTTCAGATACACACTGTCAAATAAATCAAGCTTATTTTTTAAATACATCAGACTTCAACAGGACACGGGGACATCCTTTTAAAAAACTCATTATATTGTCAAATTACTCTTCAACAAGGTGAAATAGCCTAGTCTAACTGCGTGTCGTGACAGATTTATGGTCTACACGAACTTCCTAACCTGAAATGCCCTGAACTCATTACACTGTATAATGAAGGTGGGGAAATAGGATTCCAGATGCAGCATGAGTTGGCACAGTTGAGACAAACGTATTCCCAAGTCACTGAAAACAGCACTGACTTCACTTGTCTGTCTGTGAATCACACAGAAAGGAAGCACCTGCTGGTATATTATTAAACTTTCCCCAGGTTTTTTTTAATAATAAATGAGAGTATAAGAGTTTATGAGGGTGGCTCCTTTGAGGCATTACTGAGGCACAGTGGTGCTTTTGCTAACAGACTCACAATGACAATGCTAACATGCTGATGCTAAGCAGCTACCATGTTTACCATGCTCACCGTCTTGGTTTAGTGCGATAGCATGCTAATATTTGTTCACTGGCACCAAATGCAAAGTACATGGGGCTGATAGGAAAGTCATTTTTGTGGGTAGTGGCTCATGAATGAACATATTAGACACAATACAAATGAGACCTGATGGAGACATTAGTTTAATGGGGCTATTTGTAAGTTTTCTCTGCCGCTAAATGTGGTATTATGCTTGACAAGAGCTTAAACCATTGTTATCTTTGTGATATAAGAGGTTATGAGCAGTGCTACGTGTTCAGGAGAGATTTAAGGCTACAGTGAGGCGCTATGGGAAAATGACGAGACAGGGTGATATGGTCCATGGCTAGCTGGTGAGCATGCTAACTTCAGTAGAAGAAAAGATGTGATAGAAACAAGAGTTAATATTGATGTTCCTTTCCACCACTGGAGACAGCTCTTGAAGTTTGATGTGGAGCTTGCAAAATTTCCTTGAGACTAGTAAGTAAACAGCTTTTAATGCTAACATTAATTTTAAATTAATTACCAGTTATTACAATTCAAGGAAACATACCAACATACCAGCCAATAGTTGTTGAGCTATTTCTGCCTGGAACAAAGTGGTGACCCAGTTGAAACAATAGTGTGTGTGGCTGAAAAAATATCTTGAAAAAACTACATAATGCAAAAGAAAGAAAGGAATGAAGGAACATTATCATTCACAACTCCCTTTTCCCGAAGCCCACTTCTGTCCAAAACCAAAAATCATTATTTTTTCTTGTACCACATTTGTGATATTGACATATTGATGGTTCACTTTTAAATGATACTGACGTAGTTTGAGAGAGAAACCAAAAACTCTACATCTTCACTACAAAATGCACAGTCACATGAAAAAAACCTTCCATGGCACTTGTGGTAAAAAGATCTTTTTTATATATAGAAATATTGCCCCATAAAGCCATTTAAGTAACATGAAGGCATAGTCCCCCAACTCCAACAAATAGGCTTGTTACCACATGAAAGACCTGCTCTGCTCTAATTCCATTCGCCATTATAGCCTAACATGCATTAAGTCCCAGCTTTACTTGGTACTCCTCAGACAGAGGTTGTTTTTAACAGTGTTTCCCCATACACTGATATTTGATAATGTTGGATTACCAGGAAAAACAGAAGAGAATGAGAACTCCAAACAGCAGCAAAACAGAAAGCGCACAGATGTATAGTCATTTGAAGAAAGTTACAACAAATAAACATGCAGCAGGTTGAAGAAGTGGTCTATTACCAAGCAGGAATGTTATTTTATTATCAAGTGCAAATAATGTACTCCAGCTGTTTCCCCGTTTGTAGTCTTTATGCTAAGCTAAGCTAACTAACTGGCTGTATATTTATTGACGTGAGAGAGTTATCAGTCTTGTAACTCTCGGCAAGAAAGCGAATAAGTGTATTTCCCAAAATTCTGAACTATTCTTTTGATCATCTGGTGTAGTCTGTTGAAACAGTGAAAAGCTGCTAACCATCAGCACTCGACATCACCTCTGCATGAAGTACAGTATCTCATCAAAACTATCCAATATTTAAAATAAATGAAACAGCAGCAAGCAGCAGCTGAAATGTGCCAGTGAAAGCCGTGCAAAGGAGCTCTGCAATGAGCAACACAGCAAGTGTGTTTCCAGATTTCAAAGTTAGCCACAATCATTACATTTGATTCCAGAAAAAGATCAAAGAGAGTAGAAGGGAACCCGCACACTGCAGACATCAGGAAAAGCTCCTCACCAGAGGTCTACAAAAATAGATGCTTTTTTACATTCTACCCTGCTTAAAAATCACTGCACGTTTCCATTGGTGGAGCTTCCACAGTGCACTATATCATATACAGTGAAAGACAACAGAGAGCGAGAGATTTTTCCACTTTTGTTACACGCAGTAAATGATTAACAAAATTAAAGAATGACTTGTTTTATGTGTGTCCCCTGTGGCAACGACCAGCATCGCCACACAGTCTCTGCACAATAAAATGCAGAGGCAGTAAGTCACTTGACAGAAGCTCTGGTCACATTCATTGTTACGACAAAATATCCAAAGAAGGTAAACAATGTTTTTGTGGCTTTTGCAGCAATTCAAATGAGCATCTGAGAGACCATTAATCATCTGCCCTTCAACTCCTTAGATACATTATGTACTGTATGTGTATGTTGGCCCATATTAATTAACCATCTCATCAAAAATATTTCTTTCTTTTACTATCTAATTCTGCATACTGCTTTTAACTTTGAACCTCAACTTTCTGAGATTTTAAAAGCAAGAATGCTTTACGACTGTAACAAAAACACTTTGTGGGAAGTCTTTAAAAGAGGCTGTAACTTTTTAGTTCAGGAGCCAAAATTTGTAAATGAAGGGGTTGAATTCCAGTTTCCAGATACAGGTAGGAGGACATGTTATTGCTGTTTAAGTAATATTTCAGCATGTTGAGCTTATTAGCTCTCTTTTGGAGAATTAGCTCAACCTTGGCTAAGAAATGGTGAATGTGAAGGTGAATTGTTGCTTTGGGTTTTGTTTGGGTTAAACAAATAAAATATAACGTGTTAATATGTGAGCTTTAGATTTGCTGGTAGGTTGATTTTCTAGAGCAAGGGCTACCTGTTTCTCCATGCTAACCTAAGCTAACCTGCTGTTAGCTCCAGTTTCATATTTACCATAAAGACAGAACTGTTTCAATCTTCTCATCCAACTCTCAGTAACAAAGATTAAACATTTCAAACTATTCATTTAGGCTGTGCCTCTTAAAATATGTAAAAGCAAAAACAAAATGGGGGCTTTAAACAAATACTTCATGCAAGTAAGCCTCTCACACACAAATCCTCTGCAAAAATTACTGTTGAGAGGTATACTGTGATCCCTACTGGCTCTTCATTATAGTTAGTTCAAATTAACAGCCACTTCAATAACAATAAAGCAACAGTAGGCAAGCTAATGAAACACTGAGCAGTTTCCAGCGTGTGAGTCTGACCCAGACTTCACTCACACCCACTAGCATACTTTCCCCTTACATCAGCAAACAAGAAAACTGCAAAGCTTTTTTATTATTCATAAAACAAGATAATATAAGCTGCCACTGGCACTGCAGACAATATTGTGGAGGCTTTTTTAAACTGTGCATTACGCTCTCATAAAATCCCCACTTTTTATTCAATACAGCATGTCTAGACTATATTTTTATTATCATTATTGCCAGTAGCTAATTAGGATTTTTATTGTGCAAGTCAATTGGGGTTTTGGTGTGCCTTTGTTTTTCTAAGTTTTTGTCATTCTTTGTGTCTCTGGGGAAATGCCAGTCGACCAGTTAGTCAGCCACCCACTCAGACTTGACTGATGGAGGAACCACAAGGAACCAGAAACCGTCTGCATGTCTCTCCAAGCGTCACACCGAAATAGAAAAAGAAGAGCTGTGCTGTCAGATACGCTGCGGAAAACCATGCAGCCGGCAGCCAAAGCTGCTCACCAAGATGTTTACCAGCTGATATGAAAGGACAGTGTCACATTAAACACACGCTGTAGGTTGAACCTGCTGTTTTTCATGCACATGCCTACAAAACCTTCTAACAGCGTCATGTCAGTACTGCAAACATTGGTTAGTTCTGGTTAGCTCTATGTGATTTTCCATGGCTTGACACTGCCTTTAGGCAAAGCCAGGGAACCAGCCTGGACAGGTTGCCAGTCCATCACATGTCTAACACAGTAAACCAGAATTTTGTTTCCTACTTTTGGCAAAGCAAATGTACAAGAGGCTGCACCTAAATCCAACCAAATCCATCCAAAGTAAGATGAATGTTTTAGTCAATTTAACAGGAGGTTTTTTTTTTTTAAAGGTTTAACGCCTCAGCAATTATTGGATAGATTTCCACGAAATTTGTGTTTCCCTCCTTTCCTGACTTTGGTGAACCTAACGTTTCATTGCACCAACAATATTTTACTTCATGACTAAATACCTGTGAAACTACTGACTTGCCATATGTGCCATACGAACACCTTCATTAAGCTGCTAAGAAACTCTTAGTCTTAGAATTTATTCTATTTATTCTCACAACAGCGTGAGGACTTATTTCAGTCTCACAACTGATATCCCACAAATTGTCTTTGGTAGAATTACTGTGCGTGGTCATGCTGACAATTTTCACCCTTTACTGTATCAGCATTTCCCTACGTGATTCATTTTAAAGTAAGTCAGTTGAACAAAATGTATTTTTGTGGATATATTCAAACTTGCCAATGGTAGCTTTCTTTCCTTCTTACTGCAGCCAGCGCTCTCCCCTCTAGTGATATATGAAGGAATGGAGCAAATTTTTTGCTCAAGCAGCAAAGTTGGTGAGATAATTTGATTTAATGTACTTAATGCTATTTAATGCACTGAGGTTGCTGTTCTTCACTTTAAGTGTCCTGGGCAGAAATACTTCTTGTAATGTATGAACCATAAATGCAGTGTATTATAAAGCAGAGAGGTCTTTTCTGATAATCTGCACTGAAATTTACTTTGTGTCATTATAACCTCTTAATGCATTTCCCACAGAAAAAAACTTTACAATACTTTGCAAAAACACAAAGATCAACACTGATACATTTGAAGTGATGATTACAAAATTGAATTTTTCTTCATTTTTACCCCAGTTATGTATTCAGTCATTTTCATTCTGCATGAAACATTCATGCATGAGCTTATACAGGAGAATGTCAGTAAGCCTGCAAACATTTTTTAAACTATGACACCACTCTGTGATTGATTGACAGATAGTTGGGGGATGAGAGGACTAAGGCTCTAGGAAAGTGGAAGCTGTGGAGAAAAGAAGAGTCACACATATACAAAGAAAGAGAGGGTAAACTGAAACTGAAAGCAGCCCAAAAGCAACATATAAGGCAGATGTGATGCTGCTGATGCTTCTTGTAATAGAGGTAGTTGCTGGTGTCAGGTTACGTTCTTTGCCCCTTCTCTCTCCCCATGTCTGTCTCTGTCTTGCCTTTTCCCGCTCTCTGTTACCCTGGTTACTTTGGCTCCTGGCGTACAACTCTTTATTTACCCCCTCAGACCTCTCATTCACAGCACAATCACCCTTGAGGACATCAGCTCACTCTCCACTCCACAGCTGTCAGTTGTGTCGTCCAAAGGAGAGAGAGACAAACAGGGCTGTGGGAGGAGGGGAGGGCAGAGGTAGGGACAGAAGATGTTACCCCCCCCGCCCCATGTGCTTCCTCCAGATTCCCCAGAGAACAACTGTCAGTGTTTCACCAAGGCTGTTTATGTCCCGATGACTAAGAGGTAAACAACAGGTGTTACATATAGGAGGCCTGGGGGTATTATCTAAGAATGGATTAGCTAAAATAGCATACAGTAGATTGGGTAACACAAGAAGAAACGTAAAGCATTGTTTGCAATGGCAGTAATACCTAGCTGGCCCTCTGGCACACACACACACAAACACACACACACACACACCCCACTTGTGTGCACTTTTATATCTCTTGTCTGTCAGTTTATCTGTCCGTTTCTTTCCTCTCTGAGGTAAAGGCTGGGCACATGCTGTTTTCTTGGTCCTGTTTGTCGATGTCGGACGGTCCATGAGGTTTTTTTTTCCACTCAGCAGAGCCACAAGGCTGCAGTAAACTCCACATATTGGAGGAGATAATGAAGTTACTGACTGCTGACTCTGTTAGAATTTAGTTCTCAACAAGGATTTGGACAGGAGCCATCTGACCAATGTATTATTAACTGAGGGTCATGATGTTCTCTGAGCAGTCTATGGATCTAGATCATACCACTGAGAGCATTAAATCAACCTACAGCAAAAACATCTTCTGTTTCATTTCACACAGGCTGAATCCTCTAACAGGACTCTGTGGGTTTAACCTCTCATCCGAGTGAATCCATACTCTTAAATTTGCATAAGATGAGCTTATTACTGACTACAGAGATAGAGACGATAACTATGACTGCATATTTCATTATTTTCCCAATCCACTCAACCAGACCTGATGGTATATGAAATTTCTGTGCTATGTGGTATCACCTTGGGTGTGAAATAATGTTTGAGGACGTTGAGGACATTGTTTGAGTCACAGTAAAAAGGAAGTTATTCCTTATTTTACATAATGTGACTTATTTCTGTTTGAACGTGGGCTGGGTATTCGGGGTCTTTGAAACGCTGGTATCAAATCTTGAGTATTTCACTATTACAGTATAAAGTCCCTTCTACAAAACAGCAAATAAAGTTAAACTTCACAAAAACAAACAAACAAACAAAAACAAAACAAAACCCAACAAAACAAAGCACACACCTATGGGAATTGTTAATTATGTTTAAAATTCTTCTTCTGGACTATGAGCGTGTATTGTGATTATATTTGATAGACAACAAAAGGTAACTGTCATTGGATTTTGATTCAAATGTTGCTAAATCCTGATTGGAACAGAATGGAAATGAATGGAGCTGAAATTTATGACCTCAAGTTTATCAACAGAGCCCCACCCACTTAAAACTAGTGAGACGAGCACAGGCAAAACTAGAATGACACTCGTGTTGAGTCAATACCTCCACCAAGGCTAAACAATCCGGCACGTCTGTGAAGTTCTTATAATAGAAAAATAAAAGGAAAAAGGAAGTTTGAGACGTCAGTGTTATACCATTCATACCACTCTACGGTTTTATGAATTGCCTCATTGCTGTGTCGCAACTGCTATTGCTATTGAGTAATTTTATTAGCTGCATGTTGAATGAAATACTGATGCAAGTAGAAGGGCACTCACAGAGGGCAGACCTCCGCCAAGGCCAATGTCAAACAACATTCACCAGATTTCAGAAAAAAACTAAATCAAATTCATAGTAAATGATCTGGATCTGCCCCATAATGTAATGGGTTCTTCCTTGGGCCATGTTGCATCCCTTCACCAAGTTCGGTGCAAATTGGCCATGGATGAAAACTTAATAACAAGTGCAACTATTTGTTGAAATTCTTCATATTTGACTTCATCAGTTAAAAGTGAATATCAGCAGCAGTGAACCTTCCTCACCTGTGTTGTTACAAATGTATACACAGAGAAGTTATCAGTTAGTTATCAGTTATACGTTATAGCTACTGCAACTCACAAGCTAATGGAGTACAGAATTGGATAAATCTGTCTATGCGCCCTCGAGTTCAAGATAATTCATCAAAAATATTTTTACTTTTTGAGAGCAATAGAAGAAAGAGGGATTTTGATATAGAAATAACTGGACAAGTAACACAAGGACGCAGGATTCAAACTTGAAAAATGTATTTTAACTTTGTTGTTCTATCCTTAAATCCTATGAGCACAGACAGATCCCTCTAACTCTGCTAAACTTCAGTGAATGTCCCCCCATTTTATGGTCTTATACTGGCGGGCTAGTGTCGGTTTGGCTGCCGGTCGAGTATGAATTATGCAAATTTCAGTGCATGGATCCACTAAGTTGAGAGGTTAACCCCATAGCGCCCTGTTATTCGCTCATGATAATTGCTAACTTCCTCAAGCGCTTCCACTAGTAGAGTAGTCTTGAAAATTAGCACTGCTTTTCATTTTTGGCACTTTCTGCTCTGATGCTCTCAAATATCTGTCTCTCTCTCACATCTCTGTTCTAAACACACACACACACACACACACACACACACACACACACACACACACACACACACACACACACACACACACACACAGATAAAACCATGCAGCTGCATGCCAAGCAGTAATCTGATGGGCAAAGCTGGACTCAGATGGTTTGATTCATATTCTTGCTGTTAGTTGTTGATGTTAAGCAGGTGCTGCTTGACCTTCATTCCAATGCTGCTCTGCCCTCCTTCACTCAACCAGATTTCCTCTGTACAAAATCACTGTGTATTATGTCTCTTCCCAGCACTGCTTTTTTTTTTTTTTTTTGCTGACAGTGAAGTGCTGTAATTACTGGGGGGCATATTGACTTTTAGTGACACACTCACAGCTTTTTAATTTGCCAATATTGTAATCAGTAGCCAATCACTGTTTTGTGTAAACCTGGCCTGAATCCATCGTCTCCCCGACTGCATTTTGGTGCCTACAGTTGTTATATTCTGTTCATGAGAGCTTCTTTCCACTGTAGTAGCTTAGTTTTGTACGTAAGATAGTTAATGTTGATGAAAACCGTTGGCTATACCACACTTAGCTGGCTTTCTGGGCACACAGGCATATCGAGGCGGGTGCCCATTTTGCCTAATGATCCATGGTGTGATGATTGTTTGTCTTGCTCTCTAGGGGAAACGATTGATTGGGCAAATATTTTTACTGGAAACAAATCTGATTAAAATTCAAAGACCAAATATTTCAGACTCATATGTTTTCTCTAATTTCCCAACTGCTTTGCCTGAGTTCTGTATTTTCTACATGCTGCACAAATCAAGACGAAGCTTTATCTAACCTATACTGATACGATTCAAAGCAGCGCTGCACTAAAAAAAAAAGCCTCCTCATTTAATTAGTGGGCTTGCGGGAAAGCTGATACCCTCTATTTATTTGGCCAAACATTACAGCTCCGGTGGAGACAGATGAAACACGCTCCTACCATCAGTCGCCTCTTTGGCGATGTTCTAAGAAGTGTTTAATTATGTCAGAAATTTATGTTCTGAGAAAGTGGATCATTCAGATCAAGTTTGCTTCCCAGGCCTGAGTAAACATGTAGACCTCCGGTGTTTTCTTCATATGATCACAGAGGAAATCACGTGGGAATAAACTGCCAACATACTTTTCATAGCAATATTTCCACATGTTTAAGTCGACAATTAAAGTTTTAAGCTCCTTCCTGTTAATTCAAAGATAGCCCTAACGATCACAACAAGCCACTTTGGTGTGTAAAAGCCGTTAATACCACCTCAGGGCCGAAAACAGCTCTAGTTATCTCTCTCTCCTCTGAATGGAGAGATGCACAAAGAGAAGAGGGTAAGTTGGTAACCCAAGCTTTGGGCCTGTGTTGCCAGATAGCGTGCTGACTGTGAGAGGCCTAGATTGCATCCTGTGTTTCCCGTGGCTCGGAGAAAAGAGTCAATTCTCCTCAGTGGTGTCCGATGTCACTGGATCCACTAGCTGCTCTGGTTACCTCTGTATCCTAGTGGGAGAAAGTTGAGAGACAGGGAAAATAATGTATTTCATATAAATTGTACTGTAATAAATTCTACATGACAAATTTCCTGTTGAAAAAAACCCAAAATGGACAATTCATAGCAACCTGCAACAACTTTACCTCTGTTGTGAGTCACTGTTCATTTTTGCAAGCAAAAAGAAGCTACAGTAAATATTCCAAGATTTTTGCGATTACTTTTTATGAATTGCCTGTGATTTTTGGAGAACTTGGCAATAATCCTGCCAGTCATCCTATAGCCTGCTTCTCCCAGGAAAAACCAGGATAAGGTGACCAGAGAGGATGTGCTGGGATAAAGTGACACAAAGCAGCAGGTGTGGGAAGAAATGGCCCACGTTTATTCTGCCCAAACTCTGGCATTTCCCAAGGTAACCATCAATAGCTTGGATTTCCAACCGTCTGCCTAACCTGTGTGTGCATTGACATTGTGTGTGTGTGTGTGAGAGAAAGAGAAGGAAAAGAAAATAGGTCAAAGGTTGCAGAGGATGGGTAGGGGTGTGTGGGGGGTGGGGGTGTCAGAAGCATGCGGAAGTGTTTCACCTCTGAGAGGTGACAGAATATACCAACATGCTGGATCTGCCATTACTTGACATTATTTGTATATTTCATATGAACATTCAGATACCTGGGGGATCAGTCCATGTATAAACTGAAGGGCCAGTCATTACAAAGTCATGCTGTGTAGCCAAACATTTTTCAAACCTACAAAACTTTACCTTCAAGTCTCCAAACATACCAAGTAAGACAGCTACAATACTTTTACTTGATGGAATGAACCATCTCTAAAAATCAGGGTAAAGTCAGGGGTAGAATAATTCACTGTGTATCATAGAAGAGACAGACAATATGACAACTTTAATGACCTTTGAGGTACAAGGGCTGGGTTGAAAAAAATCGATTCTCCGATTACAATCGATCTTCATTTTAATAATATACTTATTTACACTCTCTTGTGGATGTGCGAGGATGTCACAACGAGATCTGGTCAGGTGAGCGTAGGTGTAGCTTCCGGAGCCCGTTGAAATGTAATTTTTGCTTGAAGATCTAATCATCACGTTTCTCATGTAGAGAGGTGAAAAACTGATCACATTGTCAAAAGTGTATTGATTGATGTCTAAACGTCAATCGTGCATTGAGGAACACACAAGAAAACATTCCACCTTAAAAGTATCTGGTAGCTGCCGGCAGCGTCTGAGCTACTCAGTGAATTACATGGTTAATTAGTAAAGATGAAAAGACAGAAAACATCCTTTCCTTCATCATTCACTCTTATGACAGTTTCTTTATCTGTGATGCATTTACACAGAAACATGGCAAAGTCAGTCTGTTACACCTGGACAGCTTGTGCTGCTGGAGATGAAAGCTAGCTTAGCTACGTTTTCATAGCCTAGCCTGTTAGCTTCAGCTGACCTCTGCCTGCACTGCAGCTTCTCCTCTGAATGGATGTTTCCAATGCGGCTTCATTTGCTCGACACAGGTAAGTTAATGAATGTACACCGTAGGAACAGTGGTTACGTAACCTGTGAAACGAGCCGCAACTCAACCGTGCGCGTGCAACATAGGTGAGCTCCAGTAGGTAAACAAATAGCTCGTGAGAGACAAAAACATGACAGCTGAGGTCCCAGTGAAGTCTGCAGCAAGTCTGAAGGCAGATGTGTGGATGCATTTCAGATTTAAAAACTATGAAGACAGTGAAGAGCTGGACAAAAGCAAAGCTCTATGCAAGATGTGAAGAAGGTGTGTACCTGTTCATACACAGTGTAGCTGGTGCACTGGGGTACATTAATAACACACATTGCTATTATTTCTTGAGAGGTGTCCAAACTTTTGGTCAAGTTAAATAGACAGTACATTAATGTAACTGCTTTGTGTCCATTTGTAATGTAAGCATTCATGTTTTTAATAATGGGTTATTGGTACACTGAACAGCATGAATTCTCTGAGAATCTCATTCATATCCAAGAAAAATTGATATTGTAACTGAAATGTCTCTAACTGAATCGATATCGAATTGAATTGAGTAGGGAATCGAATTGAATCAGCTCTAACAGGTATGCTACTTAACGGGGGAGTTTTCACATCTAAGTTTGTTAAACGGGACTTGGGGAGTAGATACTACTACTACAACATGCAAAAAGCTGTATACAGCCTTGTGTGGCTACAGAGGGAGCTGTGTGAAATCTTCACTTGAGACTACAAATTTGAAAATGTAAAAGAAAAAGCCAGGGGTGTGGCATTAGAAGTGAGCTCACCAGACCTCCAGCTTTCAGCTCATCTCTGCTTGATGCTTGCAGCTTGAGGCTGCATTACCTACTACTGGCATAACACACCTGAATCTCTGACTGAACCGTCACTGGTCAACTTGCAGTGTGAGTAATGTTGGTGCCAGGGTTTGACAAGGAATGTCTGGAATAAAAAAGAAAAGATGATATCTCTTGTTCTGCTGCATTGATTTTGATCCTTAGAAAAAAAATGCCATTGTGAATCTGACAGTTAAGTATAGTGCAATACTAAATCAATGGAATTGAAATAGCTAACCTGGCTCAGTCCAAACGTAAGAAAAACGTGCCTACCAGCAGCTCTAAAGCACTAATTCACATCTTGTTTGTCACATTGAGTTGTATGTGACTATTTCTTGCCTGTGCCAGAGCCACTCTCGTCTTTATGCAAAGTGAAGTGTCCCGTGTCCTGTGTGTTTCAAAAAATGTTGAACTATTCTTTGAAGGGGAAATGAATGGTTTGTTAAGGGCTTATACTAATATGTGTCTCGTCTGTCACTGTTACAGAGGTATCAAGACAGAAAAAAGCAGAAAGCAGAAAACAAAACATGCAGAGGCCTGTGTAAGTGTAGTCTGACAATGATTATTTGGCTCATATTTCACTTAATATAGCTCTCTTTACAATATATTAGCAGCCTGTGGTTTTAGGAAACATTCATTCACAAGGCTTTGAAGGGCAGAAACATTCTCTTCTCTGATGTGTGTTAAGCTGTTTGGTTCAGCTTGTACCCCCTCTGGCCTGTAATTAGTAGAAATCTGGTAGACTCCTCACTACAAAACACTAGCTTGTTCATTCGCTGTGAGAGATCTCTTCTCATTTCTCACACTGCTAATGAACCATACCTTGTGTCTGTGCAAGAAGGGGAGGTGGAGTGGAACATGAAAAGCATGGAACAGACAGATGACTTGTCATACACAAGTTTGAACTCAAAACTTAATAATACATAGCAGCCTAATTTTAAGTCCACCTCAATACATGCTGAAGGCACTCCAGAGAGAAAAGCAAATATGCTTACTCAGTTTCCCTGGATTCCCTCTGAAGTGCTCCTCGGTGCTCTCTGCCAAACGAACAGCATGATTTTGTCATTATTTCTTATCCTTGTTTCCCCCCTTCTCCCTTTTCCCCCTACTTTACAGCACACTGAAACTCTGGTTGCTGTGATATGCTGCTTTGTTTATGTATCATCTAATCAGGATTAGGTAAGTGCATCATCACTATGCGTTCAGTGAACCTCATGGCAAAGCCTTGTACGTGTCCCAGAAGGTGCACTGACATCAAAGGAGGGGTTTTATTTGAGGGTAAAGTACATAGGAAAGAAATAGAGTGAGGCAAGCTCATGAGGGAGAGAGAGTTTGGAAGTAAAATGTCACAAACATCTGTTACTGGATGATGCAGTTGCATCAGGCTTGCAGCTAAACGTAGCAGGAGCTTTATGGTTTTATGCAACGGACCAAACCCTTCACCTTGAGGCTGTACATGGAGGTCAAGTATAGACATGTTCTATGCAAACCTGAAAAAGAAGTTATCTCTTCAAGAGGACACATGACTCATCAACGATATAGAAGCATGCTCTCTTCACACACCTGTTTCTACAAAGTGAGGAAAGCCCTTTGTGTACTCTTATTGATATAAAGCATGCCGCTATGCATTTACATGCAGAAAACAAATGTGACACTATCATCAGATGGTATGATGCCCAACAATTCCAGATCCGCACTCCTGCCCCGATGCCAAAAAGAAGACTCCCCATGCCTTGATCTAGTCTGACTCAGCAGAGTGGGGATGGTGCCCTGCAGATTTAGTCCATGTTTGTGTGAACGGGGCAGAGCCGACTTGGCGGGGGGGTCGGAGACGTAATTTTGTACACAAGAAATGCAAAGCTGCGCTGTATTTTAGGCAGCTTTAATGATATAGACAGAAAGAAGGACTGAAAAGGTAGTTCAGAGGTATATAATCATAGAAAAGCATGGGGTTTGGTTCTATTGTACTACAACACAATACAGTGACTTCCTGTCTTCCATGTTATTAAAAATCAAAATAGTCTGCTTTGCTTTGTTAGGGTAAGTAGAAATATGAAATCTTCTCACAGATCATTTACAGGTAAAAATCTGCGTCAGATCACATGAAATAGTTCCATGGTTTCATACAGAAGACAGAGGTTTCTATGTAGGCAGTTGCATTTCTAGCTTGTATGGTGCCCTGGGCAAATACCTCCTATATATATATATATATATAGATTTAGGTATACATATATAAAGTTATGACAATTTGTTTAGTAAAATATGATAAATACATTAATCATATGATACAGCAACTATAATAAATAACATAATAAATCAAATATAATAAATTAGATAGGTGTAAAATCAGTCAGTCAGTTTGTCTGAAAATATATCTGTAAATTTCTGTAATAATATTCCTGTGATATTATCCCTGAAAACAAACCTTAACAAACTGTTAATCCTGCAGATATTTCTGAAAATATCTGTTAAAGTCCTTAAATATTACTGAAAATATTCTTGTCTTAAATTATCATAACTTTTAAAAACGAAATAAATGATAAATACCATTTATGTACAATCATAAATACCAAAATAAAGTAGCAAGAATAGAATATGTTGCCCGTATCTAAATCCACCATTGTATGTATGAGTGTAAGGCAACATCATTTACAGACATTAAGGGAGATTACTTTGATGAAATACTGGTTAAATATGACATATAAATAGAAGCCATTCAAATTTATATGTCACCAAACAAAAGCCCTTGTCTCTGACAAAAGTGTCTGGACCTCGCTTCACTTCTCTTACTTCACGGATGTTGGAATCTTTGACACTATCATCATTTTATGACAGTATTTATTGCCCCCGCTGAGACGTGCACTGCATGTCGTCTGTGTTTTAGGAGCCGAACTTGTTACTCGGCTTGCTTTAAACAGCTGCTCAGCTTCTCATGGGCAACAGGAGGCAGATGTATGTCATGGGATGTTTCAAAGCATCGTTCGGAGATATGAAATTTTATATCAGTCATTTGTGGAATAGCTCATGGAAAATGACCGCTCAGGGTGTGTTATTGGGTTCGGTGCTGATTTATGGACATATTGAGCGCATAACACTTCAGCTGCTCTCTGGAAACGTTAGTGTCAATCAATAAATATGTGTGTTTACACAGTGAGACAGTATTCAAATCTGAAAAAGTCTTTAGATAAATACCTGAAAATTACTTTTACAAGCTGTAAGCAGCTATACAGTCAAATTCATCATGTCCTATTTTACAATGTGAGATTGGCTCAATAGCAAGAAGTAATGGAATTAAAGTCTTGGTGTATTTACATCTTGCATGTTTCTAAAACTTCTCATATGTACTCAATTGTATTAAATATAATGATTGGCATTTGGGAAATACACTTCACTTTCTGTTTAATCCTTACAGAAATGAAAGTGTAAAAATGACAGTTTGTGGTGTAACAGGGATTATGTGTTTCCAGTCTTTATGCTAGGCTAAAGCAGCCTTCCCCAGGCTGTAGTTTACATGAGAGTCCTATCAATCTTCCCATCTTTACTCTTGGAAAGAAAGCAATAAATTATATTTTCCTAAATGCCGAACTATTCCTTTAAGTTAACATTCAGCCAAAGGATTAATTGAAATCATAAGTGTGTTCCTGCACACCAGCGGTCGGCTTACTGTGAGTAATCATGGATTAATATTCCTGACTTGCTGAGACCTATTTAAGGGCTGCATCCAAAATCACTCTCTACGTACTATTGAGTGCACTTCATTTAACCCAGTGTAGTGCCCTCAAAAATTCCCACATTGGAATGAAAAAAGTAGTTCCCTTGGCATGTACTTCCGGCTTACAAACCCACAGTGAACATTCATAAGCGTCCAAAGTCTTTGCTGCTCACTATAGAATAAACTATTTAATGTTTATTTTACTGGGCTCAGTGGATGAGTGAACAAGGGAGTGATTTTGGACACAGCTAATACGGCATTCATGTCATATCAGAGTTATTGTAATTACACGTTTTTAACTTTTGAATAGGGTCTACGTCAACTTCTAAGTCTGAATTATGACTGGGAAAGTCAGATTTTTCTGATATATCCAACTTGTGCCTCAAACCAAAACACATATAGATGCCTTACATCAGTCAAAGTCCATTGTTCTATGTAACTAAACCCAAATTAATGGATATGGTGTCATATTGTCAGTGCACAGTATTTTAACTCTCATATACTGTAGCTGTTTTATCTCTTCATGTAAATGTTCACAAGTCATTCATTATGGGAATCTTTTCATCTCTATCATCCATCCCACATGATAACATCTGTACCATATCCCAGCATGCACAGGGCAGGGAAAGAGTCAAAGCTTTCACCTCTAATTCAGATTGTTTTCAGTGCTGAGCCGCCATGTTGCCCCTTGGGAATAACAATTTTAAAGGAATATCATGATACCTCTTATTTATGCATAGAACATGTGTTAAGTGCATGTGTGTGGTGACCTTCTACCATGGTTTTGCTTAGTGAAAACTCCAAAATGTTAAGTTTTCCTACAACTAAGAAAAACATAGCAGCTGAACTCATTTTGTAGGGTGTTATGAAGAGCACCTGGGGATCTTTAATTTTACACAAATGTTCATAAACACAACATCAGAGAATGTCCGAGTTGAAGAAGTGGTTTTGTCAGATTACAGCATATGAGGGAAATAGTTATTTCAATTATCTGCAAATATTTGTGATGTACTGGAGTTCGGCCACATCCCTAACCTGATTTGTCATTTGGCTGCATATTTTTTGCTTTATATCATGTTGCTCCTCTGTAACGTATCCAAGCGTCTGAGGTCAGAGCTGTTTGTTAGTCCACAGAGAAAGCGAAAGAGAGAGAGAGAGGGACTGTGAACAAGAGGACAGAGAGAAGCAGATGCTCCCTCAGGAGGAGGGTTGAGCTGCCCACCTCCTCTGTCCCTCCATTCCCTCCTTTTAATTCTAAGAGCATATGGACACTAAAGAAAGACCACGGGACAGGAGACATGCTGGAGAAGACAAACAGAGAGAGAGCGAGAGAGGAGAAAACAGAAAGACAGAGAGGCAAGAAAAATGGCAGAGGCAAGGATAAAAAAAGATGGAGAAAAAAAGTGGTAAAAACAGGGAAAGAGGTGTGAGAGGACCCGCATGTTTTAAATAAATGTGTTTTTTTTCCTGAAATTAGAGCTGGAATGAGACTGAACGATGGAAAATAGCAAGCATAGCATTGCGCACGAGGCAGCAGGCAGCTCGCCTGTTGAGGCAGGGTGCGGTGAGGATATCCTTGACTTAGTTTGCACCCTTTTCTGGCCTGAATCTAATCACTGTCAAACTGTAGAAAGTCTCCGAGGCTTATCAGTTTAATAAAACCATGTGCTTTGAATGGGCGCATTGAACATTTAGTTTACAATGACAGATTTGCTTCGCTGAGAGGTTTAGAAGTATAGTTTAGATTTCTGGACAATCTGTCTCAAGGAAATACCTAAATCATTCTACTGTAGACCAAATTTACTGCAAAGAAAATGAAAAGTAATTGAGAATGATGAATGCGATGTGTTGTGACATAAAGGAATAGACTACAGTTCAGATAAATTACACAAACTTGACGCTTTCATTCCGCCCAACTTGTGTTTGGCTCAAACAATATTTGTTTGCTTGTACTGTATCACCTGTGCCTGTGAGAGACATCTCTCAAATACAGGAATTTTCAAGTAGATCTCTAACGAGCTTCACTACATGCTTTCAAGTTTCCATTCCAACGTTCCACCTTGCTTACAAAACAGACATGCAACTGCAGCACCTGCTGCAGCTGGAGATGCTCTGCAGAGGTGCTGAGTGGCTCCATAAATTTTCAAGAACAGTAACTGCCTCCAAAGCCACATAAATAAATGAGATATAATATGAGAATATACCATATGAGATAATGTGTCAATAAGATGGATGTTGCTTTCCACTAATGATTTAGCCAGTCACTTCCCACTGTTTCCCATTAGTGCTAAACTATGCAAACACACCCTGGAGGTATCACTCTGCAGGACCTGCAAACACGAAACAGTTTTTGATATTCTTGACTCTCACTTATCCAGTGTTCCTCTCAGTCCTAAATATCGCACTGCTATGCTTAATGAAATAACCACGGTCATAATAAAATGGCAACACAAATGTCAACCACTGTGTTATGTTTGATGTGAGGTCATTCCCTGGTTTGATACTAAAGTGTATTGCCCTGATAGTAACCTCCAGTGTGCTTACCAAACTCTGCAGGAAGTCTGGAGTCATAAAATCCAGCTTAAGGTTTGCTTAATTTTTAGCACAATAATCAATTAGGGTTTTATCACCTGGCAGGGAAATAAAAAAGAATATTAGTTTTTAGGACCAGAGTGTAATGAAAAGCATATTACAGCTTAAAAACATGTGTTATTTTTGTTTTCATGGCACCTAGTATAAAACCTGTTGTTTACTTTGTAAGTCACTCAGTCTATCGCCCCTTTGCTTTCAAGCAGCAAGCATTTGTGTGCACACTTTGCATTCTCCTAGTGATTTGTTAAAGAAACATAACATATTTTTCTTGTCAGCATGTTGTCAGGTTGTGGTGCTTTGTGTCAAGTGTGTTGACAGTCTCGAGTGTTGAAAGCGGAGAGGCATGACGCTGTGTGCTGGAAGATTTTACTTCCAGTGTTTGTGTTTGCATCATGGTTTGCCCTGATTTCAAGGTTCTGTGGTCATTCGGTTATTTGACATGTTGTAATCAGGCATCTTGGGCATTTATGGCAATGGAATTTAGGAGGTTGCAGTTTTATCCCCAAGTTTATGCATTAGCGTATTCATTTGCTCCTTTAGTACTGCAATATAAAGACTGCATTTGAAAGTTGGCATTAAAATAGCTGGTGCATTTTGCTGTTGTAGCTGGTTTGGGTGGTTTTAACTACTTTATATTGTTGGGTAGTTTGTTCTGTAAGAATGCAGTGTATTTTAGAAGCTTATCATGTTTATGTTTGTATGTAAAATCTTAAATTGTAATGTATCTATCCATAGCTGCAAAGTAAAATGTACAATATTTCACTCTCTCTGCCCTTTGATTAAATGTTCTTAACATTCCATTCACTGGCTTGGTGAACAAATAGCATAAACTAGGCAGTTTATTTATGCATTTATTTTAATTGTTTATTTTTTCCAGACCACAGAGGCAGTGTGATTCAGGAGAATAGACGTCCCTCCAGCAGTTTCAAGGCCAACCCAATGTTGCTAATGTTGTGAGATTTGGCTACTTTTAAGACACCGATGTCAAGGGAAAGTCAGAAACCAAGGTCGATCTGGGTTCAATCTTAAAAACCTTTAAAACCTGAATCAGTTTGCCGCTTGCTATAAGCAAAATGGGTCTACATGAACACAAACAGCAATGTTCTGCAGAAGTTAAAACACGTTTGATTATGTCAATTAGGAAATTTAGTGTTTATGCCTCATTTCACTGGTTTGAAATGAGCTCAGATGGAAAAAGTTGACGCATACTTCTGTGCGCTAATCAGGATTTTGCAATATTTGAATCAAAATGTAATGAGCTGTTTGCTTATATTACAAGGCCACTGTCAATCAAATCTGATTAAACCACACCCACACTGTCCTGATGAAGCAGATTTGTTTTCGTTTTTCTTGGGATGTTTTTTCTGGCTTTTAACTTAAACTTTGATATATATTGCAGACACATACTAAAGATCAGGGACAGAGTTTTCAGGGGCTTTAAGTCGCATGTGATTCTATAGGTAGAAGGACTTCTTTGGCCATTTTCAATCAGGACTTTTGCAGTTGTTCATTACACCCCAGATGTTGCCTCATGTGGTAATGATGAGCTCATTTCACTGGCCAAACGACAAATCAAGCTCCTTTTCACTCACAGCAAAACAGTATCTCAAGTGATCTCCTCAGGTCAGTGTACATATTATTTGTCAGATGAGACTTTTTAACCTTTGACCCTTGGCGAGAAATATCATAAGATGCAGCATGCATTCATTTCACAAGAGGTATGGCTCCTTGGAGCTGCCTCAAGGTGACGCGTCGAGCCAAGAATGTGCTGATTTCAGATGTGGCAAATGGCAACCATGATGATTGTCAAATCGTTACTGCGTTGTTATTGAAACCATGTTTCACTCAGCAGGAGAGACTCCATCCATTTTTGAGAAAGGCGAGTGAACCACAGCAAAAGTAACAGTGAATAATTAGTGGATCTGAGGGCTGATTTAAAAGCTTGTGATGAGTCAGATCAACACTTGGATCAGGCAACAGTGGCATATGATCATAGACTGATTGATTCCTCTGATGATTTCCTTCTCAGCTTCAGCTTTTAATCAGATTTTTGGACGGAACCATTTTATTTTACACTGTAAACACTCAGTGTGGGATATGATGTTTTCTGGAATGCAGTTTCCTGTTGAAATGCTGCTGTTGATCAATGAAATTAATACTCACAATAAATGCTTCTAAATCTAAATCAGTTATATACAATGACGAATTCCGCAATATAAACAGAGATGATGCCGCAACATTAAAACAAAACAACTGTGAATCCAGCTGAGACTTTACATTGGCTTACAAGAATATTTGAGCTGTCTGGAGTTTGGTATTTAACCAGGATTAATAGCTGGAGTTTGTCAAATTCCTGTGGGTAAAGCCTTCAGAAAAAAAATAAAAAAATAAAATCATTGTTTGCAAATGCTGATTCATTTACAAGTAAAAAACATTACATCTGGTGTAGTATAACTGGTTTAGATGCAGCGGATTGCTCTGAAATTATTGCAGTTTATTAGGAATTAGGAATGTTCCCTTCGAAAGGTAATAAATCATCTTCATAATCTTATTGGACAACTTATTTTATAAAAGTCATAATGAATCTTTGTTATGTCAACATTGTTTCAGGGTTTCAGGGGATTCCTCAGGGAACGGTCTGACTGGCCGCCATCAATCTCTCTGTGTCGAGGGGGAAAAATTGGAGGTGGTTAGCACATTATATCATTATAGTAATCATAACGTCACTTAGGCAGAGTGTTTGTGTGTAAACTCAGTGATCCCATAAAAGTGTTTTCAATGGCAATGTTAAACATAATGTGAGATAATGCTGACTATGGTATTACTCAATCTACAAGGCTCTACTATTAATATTAATTTTATTATAATTACTATTATAACTGGCAGTACATCTACTTAGCTAATGGTCGGTGTTATCCAATGTAATCTGAAAATGTTGATTACACAGGTTACTTTGGATATAACAGCGCCATTGATTTGTACACATGTATATGTAGTTGTGAGCATGTGTGTGTGTGACAAAGCTTGTTTAACTGTGGCAGGAAAATGAAATGGTTTGATCTCATTATGAGCCTCTGCTATCAGTGTCTGAATTGTGTGTTTACTCAAGCACTGAGCTGCTTTTCTTCCCCGGCCAGAATCCATCTAACCAACCGTCGATTGAATACCATCCTGGGTTTGTGTCGGTGCTTTTTCAAGATAAATAACAACAAAAGATTGTCCTAGAAAAGTGGAGGTAACAGCAACAACAAAGAAATAAATCAGTTTTAGAGAGGCGCACTGTTATTGTATAGGAGGTTTTTTTTTTAACTGTTGCCCTATATCATACATTACAATGGCATTTATTGTCAAGATAACAGCAATGGCTTGTGATTCTTTATAAACAAAAATTTCTTGTTTAATACATGCAAAGCCACATTAAGCTTAAGGAAATGTGCAATATTCAGTGAATGTGTGTGCATTGCCAATTCTGGACATACCTTAGTGAATCCTGTGGCAGGACTAATTATTTTCCTGCCCACTCACTGAACACCAAAAAGAGATTACAGCCTTTATCCTTAAGTAAAGTCAGATAGATAGATAGATAGATAGATAGATAGATAGATAGATAGATAGATAATGTGTAGTAATAAAGTAATAATGTGAACATGATCCAACAAAATGAAATGAGCACGTCTGGAATCCAGACTGTATGTGGTCGACATAAATCATGTGATGATTACTTCCCTGCAACAGAAATTATAGCATTAAGGTTAAGAATAGGGCTATGCTTAGGCAAGTAAAATAATTTGGTTCAGATTAAGGTTAGGGTTGAGAAACTCGAGTAGCAAGGATAAGATTTTGGTAATGGTTAAATGAGAAACATTGTTTATTTGCTAAAAACTCGAGCTTCACTCACAGTAGAAAAGTCCTCGGTATGAGCTGGGAATTAAACGTGGGTCACTAGAGTTTAAGGCCATATCCGCCCATCCGCCAACCCGACCGCAACACCCTCACTTTCCACCACGTTCGTTCGATGTGAAAACCACTGGCTGTTTCCTTCACATAACTCTCATGTGGTGGGAAAAATACCTCTGTCACTTTTCATGAACATGAATATATTTGCATTTTTAAACTTTTTTTTAGGCTCGAGTCCTGAACATTTTGAGAGAACACTGATGGGTACGGGTTGTTCATAAGAAAGTATGTGCATACAGGCGAGTGAAAAGTTCAAATTATGATGAAAAATTTGTCGTAACACTATCTATGATTGCACAAATTAAAACCCCCTTCCCCAACTTTTCCCTGTGTCTCTCTGTTCCAAACGGTGCTGACAGAGTTCCTAATTAGAGCCAGATATGAGCTGCCAAATTCTTCTCAATGGTTTACTGAGCGCTGATGTCAGAGATGCAGTGGAGGTGAAAGTTGAAGCCAATGATTCAGTTTGCCTTTTAGAATATGAACAAGTTAATAGGATAATTTGGCTTTAACTCATATTCCTTATTTGTTTTTGACAGCCTGTACTTTGTGTGGAGTTTAAAAAGGGAGTTTAAATCTACATAGCTGCTCATTCATTTAGATTCATTGTTTTGGCCAGAAACTTAATAAAAATCCAATTAACTTGTAGCGTTTTAGTGTTTAAACTCTTTCAGCTCGAGTGGAATCAATCAATTTGAAACAGTGAATTACTGGGTTTACATTATGGACTCATCAAGATGAAACTTTTACAATGTGTTCCATCAATTATACATATATTTCCCCATTTATCTGTATCCTTTAATATGGTTTTATGGTGTGTTTGGAATTATATTTCACACCTAGAAAGGAAAGTTAAAGAAATATCTTGAGCTCTAAGCGTCAATGAACCTGGTGATACGAACACTGCAAGGTCATGGCAACAAAAAGGAAGAGAGAAAAAAGACAGACAAAGAACAGTTTTCATGAAACTTTAACTGATTTGCCTTTGTGCAAATACAGGGTTTTATGAAAAGCTCATCAGAGTTTTATTAGTTTTGTCTTTTGGTCACACATGGTTTGGATTCTGGGGAGGTCAAGGGTCATCATACATCTTAATCAGCCAATAATAAGTATCAGCATGAACTCTCACCTCCATCCAGTTTAGCCTATTGCTCTAGACGCAGGGATTGAAACTCGAAAGTCTTTCTCATTAAATTGTGTTCCACTGAAGTTCCTTTTCACATTTGTGCCGCCATCCTTGTGCTTTAAGTGTGTTTTCTTAACTTCATCCCTTAAAATATAATGTTCTCTCCTTGTGTATTTTCTTCAAAGGGAACTACATGTTTTATACACAATGGTGAGGAAATATTCACGAGGAAGATAACAAAGCAACACAAGATTTCATTCTATGACAAAGGTGAAAAATATAGGCTCACAGGAAGTATATATGGACAGTACGATGCACTTGTGAGACCGAGGCAGTATCAGACCGAGAAGGACTGAGCAAACACGACACCCTCAGGAGAGATAAGTCCTACAGACCCCCCAGACATCTGTGTGTTCAGCAAATGTGATTAGGGGTCAATTAGGGGAGGAACATTTTGACACATGTCTTATATTTGGAGTGAGAAGAATGAGATATCGGCGGTGGAGGAAGGTGGAAGGTGGAGATTTATGGCTGATATTCAATCCAGTCTATAAGGTACAGAAGTGCACTTAAGTTTAGGGTTCATTTTCCAGATAAAATATATGTCTGTTTTGTAAGTGTACTACTTTTATGAAGAGCCTAACTGAGTCTTTCAGGCAAAAACTTTTCACTCTCTTATTGTTTTGAACAAAGTTATTTCAGAGCAATTTGCTTTTGATCCACTGCAGGACCAGCCTTTCATTTTTCTTTTTTGGGAACCAGTCCACAGCATAGCACATACTGGTGAGAAAGAACATTTACAAGAGTGACATGACCTCACAGTTCTACATGCGTACATAAAGTCAGTAATATGCTGAAGTTTCCTACGTCACTGGATCGCTCAGTGAAACCACTAAAGCCGAGCTGGAAGTCTTGTTTTGGTAAACACTCCACTAGAAACCACCCTGATCAGAATGTGGCTTGGCGGCTGCTGCCAGAATTAATATGTGGTTAATGACATGGTTTGGCAAGTTGCCCTGAGCTATTGATCCAGTGTGGATTCTTCCAGTCCACTTTATTACCTTAATATAAAACATTCATCACTGATGATTTCCTCTGTTCAGCTCAGCTGAATACTGTACAGTATATGCAGTATTTTCCTTTTGGCAGCTACGGGGTTCTCCACAAGAAACTGCATATTTGAGATCATCAGATTTACATCAGATTTACATACTTTAGTCCTCTACAGCTTTAAGTGGGTTAAAGGCCCTTGGCTGAGGACCTGGTGGTGAAAGGGCGGCTTCATTTATACAGATGCAACATCTTCACATGTGACATTATTTTAGATTTTTTCTAGGCCAAGTAAGCTCAAAGGATTATCAAAAAACAGTAGAGCAACATAAAACAATACAGTAAAAGGCAGTTTATGCCCCATATTATGTGCTTGGCTAAAGAGTATTTTGCCGTAGTGAATGTGAACCTTACATGACAACATCTGGAGGTGATCTATACAGAATGGCAGCTTGATCTCAGCACTAATTCCTGACAGCCAGCAGGATGGAGAAAAGGTCCCCAAAAGCAGCATGGGCTGCTCTGAATGAAGCAGTTAATTGCTAAAAAAGAGGTTGGGGCTTTAGTTAGAGCTGGAAGGCTGTCACAGGCTTTAGGTTTATGGGCTCATCCATCCATCTCTGTCTTACTGTCTTTTATTCTCTCTCTCTGTCTCTGGGCTGGGCTCCAGGTGTGTTGTAACACTATGGTTGTTTCCAGGATTAACACTCACTGCACAGGCGCCTCATGATAAGTTTTCATGAAGAGCTGGTTTGGGTGAGCCAGAGCCACTTCCAGTGACTCAAACTTACAGAATAAAACAGTTACAGTTAGTCATGAAGTAAGTGTGGTCAAGGCAGTTTTTGAGTTGAGGCATTCAGACTCGTGCCAAGCTCATCAGTTTGAAATGTCCAGTTATGTGGAATAACCACTGAATGATTGATCTGGTGCTTGCTCCATATTCTGGCTCTAGAAAACCAAAAATCGAAAAAACTAAACAAAAGACAAATAAAATGCGGAGAAAAGAAAGCTCTGCACACTAAGGTCCAATCTAAGTATTCACTGAGCTTTCTTTCACTTCATCAGGACTAATGCTGAAGTTTATAATGACATCAAATGGAACACACATGCTTTGCCTTGCAAGTGCACATGGGAAATGCAGTTCACAACGATACTTTTGTGGGTCAGAATTTTAGGAAACTCTACAAATACAAATACATCAATACAACATATGAAAAAGACTGAGGATAAAGCATTCAGGAAATCAAAACTACAGTTCCCATCTGCTTTAGAGAATTACTTAACCTTTTTTAGAAATAAAAATGAGAACTATGAACTATATTACAGTGTTTGTGACCAGTTGTTAAAGATCTATGCATTTACTGGAGACGGTTGGGCTTGGAATGAAACAGATGGGTAAGGAAGTCCTGACTTACCCCACCCTGTGCTGCCCCACCTTTACACTACTGTACAATTCCCTGTCCTGTCCCAACCCATCCCATCCTGTCACGCCTTGCCATCACACCCCATCCTGTCCAGTCCAGTCCGGTCCATGCCATCCCATCTTACCCCTTTCCTCCGATGATTGCCTCTCCTCTTATATCTAGCTTTTCTCTCTCCCCTCCCCCCAATCTCTGTCTCTCCTCTCCCTCACATTCCTCTCCCCCCCTCCCTCTTTAATAAGCAAAGTCACTGTAATATTTACCTTGTGGTTGAAATATTGACAAACACGATGTGAATCTGCCCAGTGAGGGCTTTATAAACAGGACAGAGTGGCCAAAGAAAGCCAAGCTTCGTCTGGCTCAGATTGTTTGAATTAGAGCAATTGCGTCTTTCAGCCTCCCCTCTCCTCCCTCTGTACACACACAAGCACACACATGCACACAAATACACACACACACACACACACACACACACGCACGCACACAAACACACACACTCACACTCACACACACACACACACACACACACACACAGAAACACACTGACATGTGTGAAGGGTGAAGGAATTGTTACAATCCAGCTGCCTCCCCTCCGAGGCTTGTCCGCCACTGCCAAAGGATGATGATGCTGATGATGAAGTTGCACTGGACAGCATGCCAGCATTGGTCCCATGATGACATCACAGGCTGATGTCATGCAGACGGGTGTGGCGATTGGACAGGCAGCTGAGAAGAGTTATGTGTATCTGTATGTGTGTGTGTGTGTGTGTGTGCACGCGTGTGTTAGGGCAGGGTGAAAGTATGCAGTGTCCTTTGGGGTTTTCTGCAGTCAGTCAGAGTTTTGGATGGACACTCACAATTACGTTTGTACTGGAGGAGGAAAAGATTGAGGAAGAGAAGTAGAAGGAGGCAGAGGGAAAAGAGGAGGAAAGATGAAAACAGGAAGGAAAAGAGTGGAAATCCATGATGTAGAAATTGTGAAAAAGAATGACATGTGTCAGGAACAAGAAACAGCCATGCTAGCAGCTCTGTGAGGCTGAAATTAGGCACAGCAGGGCTTTGAGCTAAATGCTAACATCTGCATGCAAAGATGCTTACAGCAACAATGCTAACATACTGATGTTTATGAGGTGTACAGCAAGTTTACATGTTCAGTTGTTAGCATGCTAACATGCCATCATTTTGGCAGGTATTTGGTCAAATCAGAATTTTGACCTTACGAGGTTGGTAGAAGGAAAGTGAATGGATCATCAAAGTTATTACTTTTCAATCTGAGGGAGGTCACGATTTCTTTTCCAATTTTCCTAGCAATCCATCAGGTAGGCGAAATTTCCCTTTAAAAAAAAAACAAATGTCATCCACAAGGTGGTGCTAGAGGGAAAATCAGAGGATCACCAAACTCATTCAGGTTCATCATCTGGGAATCATGAATATCTGTACCAAATTTTGTACCAGTCTATTCAGTAAATGTTGAGATATTTCTCAGGATAAGTTAAAATGTTGACATTTATGGTGGCCCAGGGGGAAAAGCTAGGGGATCACCAAAGTAATTAGGATTCATCCTCTGGGGACTATGACTGTCTGGACCAAATGTCATGACAATCCATCCAGTAGTTACTGAGATATTTCAGTCTATTTCTGACAAATAGACTGACCAACATTGCCAACCCTGCAGTCATGCCAGTATGGCTAAAATTGGAAAGAAATAGAGAAGTGAAAAGGACAGGAAACACTACTGAGATCCGGACTGAGATCTGTAGCAATCAGTGAAGTTGAGAGTAATTATACTTCAAGTGAAAAGTGTGTTTGTCCCGCTGTGAGATATGTCGGTCACTTGAGACCTTCGAATAAGCTGTAGTCAGAAATTCAGCTCAGAGGGAATCCAGAGCACCTCATACAGCACCTGTGATAGCATATTTAATCTAATCTCCTGCAGTGTCCCATCATGAGCACCAGAGGAATGGGTTTCCCTTAAAGCTTGTGTGTTTTTTCCCCTCTCTCGTCCTATCACAGAGGTAAATCCGGTGTCATTTCTTGGACTTTGCTTGGCTTCCTTGTGGCAGTAAATTGCACCACAAACCACCCACGCAGTCCACAAGCGATAAGGGCATATCAGCAGCCGTAGCTGCTCATAATTTAATGTCATGACAACAGTGAAAGAGACACACAGTTACAGTATATGGTACTGAAAGCATATGAAGTCACAGATACTATTATAGGAGTTGGTAGGATATGTGGAAATAGTAACAGTAGACAACCAGGTAGGCAAACTTGTTTCATCAAACTAGAGGAAAGGACAATGAGTCTTTATCAGATTGCAGGTCGACGATGAGTCATGTGTGGGTGAAAGTAAAAAGTAGGCCAGTCTAAGAATGAGACACGCAGGTATTCATGTGTGGGATGGAACCGTGGAGTTCAGCCAGATCAAAGACCACGGCCCCTCCTGTTATTTTGTAATTTGGAGAATATGTATAGATGCTACTGTGTGTGTTCATTCATGTGTAGCTCTGAGAACTGAATGGATACAATCACTACAAACTGATTTCACCAGAAGCCAGGAGCTGTTTATTTACCAATGGACTACTGGTGCCTGATGTGTAGACCAACTTGACCATTGCAGCTCTGTTTTCACTTACAGAGATGAAACTAGCCACCATCCAGAGACTGAAAAACAGATGTAGATAAAGCAAAACCTTGTGCACTCATTTGCCTTAATTTTATATCGCCATATGCTACCCAGGATCTTTCTATTTAGAAAAGATGAAAGTTGAAGCTAAGGTATCAGAAATATGTATCACAAACCAGTGAGTGAGATTTTTTGAATGGTATAAACATGTTTTATATCTTAATACCTACAGCTGCTGAGCTGAGAGCTCCATGACCGTGTGTTACATAATTTAGGGGTTTGTTTTGCTGCTATGACGCAACTTCAAATATGGCCCCACAAACCCAGGAGGCTACTTTATAGACATGTAATTTACTTTTATAAGCCCAACTTTAGTAGCTTGAGAGTCAGAGATGAAGAAAGAAAAAGAACTTTGCCAATGTTTGCATGGTCCACTTGAGCAACGCTCCACAGCAGAATGATAAAGGATTATACGAGGAAAATCTTGACACAGCTCCGCACTGTGTGTGTCTTTGCAATTTAAAATGTTCAGGAGTTCATTCTGGAAATTAGATCTACAGCATTGTCTAATACTGAAACTGATATGCGAGGGTAAACATACAGAATTACTGATACAGTACAGTCTGTAAGTATTTTGACAGTGATATGACTTTCATTGTTTTGGCTCTACTCTAGCACGTTGGATATGGAATTAAACAATGCCTATGAGGTTAAAGTGCTGATATTCAGTGTTAAGGGTATTTGGAGTGTTCAGAGCCATAATGGGTGAACACTGTAGGAATATTTATACACTGTAAACTCGTTATTTTTTCATTTCAAATCTAAAGTGCTGGAGCACAGAGCATGAATAAAACAGTCCAAATGCAGACAGACTGCACTGTATATTGTATTGTGCAGAGTCCACCCAAGTGAACACCTTTGGAAGATTTTGAACTGAAGTGTAAGACCACAATAATCAACAACAAGCCTAAATGAATAAGGTTAGCACCATTTATACAATGGGGAAATATTTGTGACTGACTAATATGCTGCATCATTTAATTTGGTAAGGATAAATAGTCCTGTAGTTTCACTGTAGAATCATTAATGAGGGCCAATAACAACCTCAGTCAGCTAAATACAGTTGCTAAATACAGCTCCTGTATTTGAAACTAAGGAGCGTGCACTAACCTTTGATGTGCTGATTAGTGAACAAGTAGGCCTACACCATCAGTCTGTGAGACTTAAAGGAAAAATTCAACATTTTGGGAGGGATGCTTCCTGACCAAAAGTAGCAAAATCCACCTACCAGCAACTCTAGTGTGAATAGCTGTTTATATTTGTATATTATGTGACTATGTGACATGTGTATTATGTGACTGACTAAACCCTAGAGTGAAACGACAAATTGTTATTTTTACATTTCGTTTTTTTTTTGGTATGGATTAAACAAGATATAATGTATTAATTAGTGACAGAGCCAGGCTGGCTGTAGCCAGCTCACATATTTAATGGACAGACGTGAGCAGAGTATCAATCTCCACATCTAACTCTTGACAAAAAAGCAACTAAACCTGTTTCCCAAAATGGTGAACTTTTTCTTTAACATCCTACACATAAGCTGCAAGACAGGAGGATATCTGTAACACTGACAGGTGGGGCAGACAGGTAGTGAGGTCTGCAGTGGTTGATCCCTAGCCAGGAGGGTGTGGGTTCACTTCCTCTCCTAGTGCCGTGTCAAACTTTGGCACAGTGCTCCACATCCTCTGGTGGGTGGAGAGATTCTGTGTCATCTGGTGATGAAGGGCCACATCATGGCAGAAGAAAGAGGGAGGGGATAAGAGACTTGGAATGGGCATGGACGTTGTTTGAAGTGCGTTTGTGAGCATGAATGGGTGTACGCAGATAGAAAGCCATCCAGCATATGAAAGTACTTGCACTTGCATTTGTGTGCGTACACAGGCACATGGGTGTGTGTGTACATTCCTTGATTATGGCTGAGCTTTTCTTGTGTGTATCCCTCCAACAGACAGGAGCTTCCTGTTGTAGTAATTGTCTTTTTATAGCTACTCTGAGGCGCCTTTTGGCCCACGGCGGACAAACATACAAGCACTTCAAAATCACCTGCTAGTCAGTGAAGAAGAAGCTCGGTAACTGACAGCTGAGGAAAGTGAAAGAGAAAAGACAAGACTAAGTGCTTTAAGGTGAAAGTTAAAATGTGAATGTTAAAATGTCTGAGGGCCTTGAGGCCAATCAGTAAAACCCTTTAATCAGCCTGAAGTGGAAGCAGCCGCTCAACGCGTTGCATAACTTCTGCTTCATTTTGTTTCTCTTGAACTACACTTATCTGAATCGAGGCCCCTGTAAAAGGAGCCCTTTATTGTTACTGAACAGAATAGTAACAAGATTAGACCTGGCTCGGCTTTGTGTGTGTAATAACTCCACCTCTGTGGCATTCATAACACACAGGCCTGGGTCACAGTTAAGAGGGAGAAAGGATAAAATAAAGCAACGGCAGCACTCTTATCCGACGCTCCCCTCCCTTCTCCTTTCCTTCCTCCGAAATCAGATCTGAGCTCTGGCCTGTCTCTCCACCCGGCCCCCCGAGAGAAAGAGGGGGGATCTGTCTGTCCTCAGCACTTCCTCTCTGGCCTCGCCAACACGGGTGGCGCTGGGGCTGTTGCATAAATACAGGTTGAAGGCATGATGTTATGAGGTCATCGCCCTACTCTGACCGACATTATGCTGCCTGCCTACTGCTCTCCAGCCGGGCTCAAGCTCCAGCCTGTTCCTCCCTTCCTGAGTGCATCCTGTCATGTAGTGAAAGTCAGTCTGAGTCTGAGGTTAAGTCATGCTTTTGCTGCAATAGAGGCACATTCAAAGGGGTGGAAACAATAACATTGAGACTGTTGTTATGTCATAAAAATATCATATCATACTGGATCATAATGGATGTCATTAAACTGATTTAACACCTGACACCTTCTCACCAAGGAAAATTGTGTCACAAAGTTATAATTTATAGAGGAGCTATTGTATTGGGTTGCAATTTATCCATCACATGTAAATACAGTATAATTCTGGGTATTTGTGGTGTTACAAATATCAACTTCCCTTTTATTGACTTAATTGGTTACCTTAACTACCAGATGCTTCAATAAAAGGGCTTTTTCTTTCATCTACTAGTGTTTGAAACTGAATCAACAATCGTATAAGCACAGTCACTTCACACAGTCATTGTCTAGATGTGTGAAGGTAAAAAAGATGGCTGGATTTAAGCATCGTGATCTCTCATTCCATCCCTTTGATCCAGACAGAGAAATATCACAACAACTATTGGGTGAATTTCTATGAAATTTATATAAGAATTTATGGTCCCCAGAGGATGAATCATAATGACTTTGATGATCCCTTGACTATTCTATAATGCCAATTGTGGTTGATATTTTTGGTTTTTAGTGAACTATATCTCAACAGATTGCCATGAAATTTGGTACAGATATTCATGTCCCCCTCAGGACAATTTATAATATACACACAATATAACTTGTGATCAATTCCTTACATCTTGTCTTGTCCAATACTTTGGTTTATGACTAAATACCTGCAGAACTAATGACATTCCCATCAGCCTCAGCCTCATCTTTGTGTTCAGTTCTAATTAGCAAATGTTAGCATAAGGGTATAAACACTTTTGATTTTAAACGTGGTCAGACGACACGTCGCGCGTCCTATTTCTTTTAAAGCACACTCAACCCAACTGTCTTTTATAGAGAACATAATTCTCTCTTGTACTATTTTGAACTGCTCTGACTGAAATTGGCCTAGATGAGCAAATATTACATTATGACACCATCCCACAACTCAGCCTTTATCCTGGAATTTCTCAGCATTCGGATTGGTGCATGGAATCTCTGACGATAGCCTATAAAACTGTGTCTTTGTGCTTATCAATCAAAGCATCTGTGGACTCAAACAGGAAATGTTTTTTTAATGACCATGCTGCCCTTGTACCGTAACGCTGTGCTAGCCAATTAGCTGCCAATAATTACATGCTTGTGTGTATTTTAGAAATGGACCTTGGCTATGAGCACTGTTATTAGTTTTGTTTAGACACTGCAGACGACAAAATCACAAAAGCTCTCTTTGAAACACTCCTCAGGTGCATTTTGTCACTGCGGTCTGCGGCTGTATCTGATTAAACTGTAAGATGAAGCTAGCATTCTGGGGTCCACTTAACATTTCCTATTGCAAAAACTACAGCATTTTGTGCTGTAGTTGGTCACGACATGGAATGGAGACCAAGTGGCGCACAGAAACTGCGATAAGCATCAAATTGCTCCCGTCAGCGACAAAAACTGTCTCTGTTTCTCACTTTTTGTGGCTCAGGCCATGGTCTTCAGAAAAAGGGCGCCTTTTGACATGGAGCTGAATAAGATACTTTATGGAGTAGGCAACAGAGAAAACGCTAACACAGCATTTAGGTAAGGAATGAGCAGTGGTCAAACCATTTAACATCTATCCTAATATATAAGTTTAATGTGTGAATAGAGGGTTTTCATAACTTTTGCTTGGCTCCTTTCCTTTGCCATATTTTCACTCATAAAAGGCCAAAAGAAATGTGTACAGGGTTCCTAAAAATGAACTACCTCAGAAAATGAATTCACTAATTTGTGAGCAAACAGCTAAAATCACTTGAGCACCAAAAGTAAAAAGAGAGGAGATAGGCCCTACAGGCTTTCCAGGCCGGATAATGTGGGCACAGCAAATTACCTGCTACATGAGCCTGAGCTCAAATGTATGCACTAGTATGAGCAACTTAAGTAACTTATTGTATCTTATCATGAATTCTTAATATTTTCCATACTCACTGAAGCTGCTCAATCAGCATTTGCTCTCTGCTGCTATTTTTTTGTCCTGTCACTGTTACTGAGCCTGTGTGTGTGTGTCTGTGTGTGTGTATAGTTTAAGATAAAAGGCTGCTCCTATCTGTGGGCAGAGGGTGTGTACACCAGATCAGCACGCACATTATCGTCAAGTGAATATTTACTCTCTGGCCCGGTGCCCTGGCCTCTATCTCACGATGGCATCTGACGTGGTTTCTGTGCCTCCATGTTCACTAAACATGTCCTGCCACACTTTGATCCATGCCTACAGTCAAGTTTTCACATTCCTGCTAAGTTTTTCTCAGTTTCATTACATTGTATATGCTCATATAGACAAGCTGATGCAGTGACAGCTTTAATACTTTGTGATGCCAAGTGTAATAGTATTGCTGGCAGTGTCCACTGTGACATTATAATTTAGGTAACACCCTCATTATGGCTTAATGGGGCTGTAAGAGTGACATAATACTACAGAGACCCTCAACTCAATGGAAAACCCCTCAACAAAGATCTGTCTTTGACCCAGAGTTGTGCTACTACGTCCTCAACACCTGCTTCTCTCCGTTTTGACGCTATTTTTTTCGCACTTTCTCCCCACTTCCATCTTTGCTTTTTTCCTCCCTTCTCATCCCTCTTCTCTCTTCAAGTCCTTGTTTCTCTACTTTCCCTCTCAATATTAGTTTGTTTTACCATTTCACCTTCAGGCTCCCCACTCCATTCTGACAGTAATAAAAAAAATACTGCACTGTAAGAAGGAGAGAGAAACTCTACACAGCTGAACATTTCCATGGAGATGCATTATCTACATTATGATCTAAGCCTGGCTGTTACACTGAGTTGTTCTCTGTTTTTGAACACAGCTGTCATTTACACAATCCTGGCACATGGCGCTAACAGTGGAACAACAGCGACGATGATGAGGATGAAGACAATAATAGTGGTAAGAGTAATGGAATACTACTCTTAGGACTGAAGCGGGTGCTTACGCACGTATCAGGGTGAGTCACAGGGAGGGGAGGGTCCTCCCTCCTTCTGCAATTCTGTGGTGAGGTATTAAAATAGTGAAGAGAAAAAACTGGTTTGACAGACAGTTACACAATCTGGATTCTTTTGTTATGGAACGCAGGGAAAGTGGTGATGAATGTGTTGATGTGCAGTATGTGTGCACATTACTGCACTGTACACATGGCAAAAAATTAAAGAGGCAGGTGATGAAGAGAAAGCTTAAAGGAGTGAAGGGGAAAAAGGGAAATCAATATGGTATTAGGAAGAGATGATATTTTAATTTGATCCACTCTGCTGCATTCCTCACATTAAAGGATAATTATGCTTTATCACAACATGGGTCTTATTTTCATAGTTTTGACCATCATTTACATCAGTTATTATAACACTGTATCAGGGAACACTGTGACATCACTGCAGTGGATTCAGATGGGGCAAGAAACGGTTGGTGATCAGGCAAGTTGACAGTTAAGCAAGATAATCCAGTTTGAGTTATATTTCCATTACCCTTTATTTTCTCTTCCAGAGCTTGAGTAAGCTGGGGGATGGTTCAAACCATTATGCTAAACCACTGTGTACTTCAACAACTATTTGATGGATTGCCAAGAAATTTCCATTCAGGTTTAGAGCCATCATTATGTCCAAGTTTCAATGTGTTCAGTTCTTTGGTTCTTGCAAAACTAATGACATTCACATTAACCTCAGTTGTACTTTCTGTCTGTTTGTTAGCATGCTAATTTGCTAAACATGGTGGACACATTATACCTGCTAAACATTGTTAGCATTTTAGCATCCTGATGTTAGCATTTAGCTCAAAATTGCTTACCAGTAGGAATAAACTAGCATGGCTCTGCACTAAGCCAGCTATATGATCTCAACAAATAACTTGGTGAGCAGAATCTTATCATTACTTATAGGACTTAAATTGTCCAAAACTGTGATAAATAGGGAATAAGAATATATGTTTTTAATACACTGAAAATTCTTTGAATAACCATACAATGTTTAAAGAGGTCTTCCTACTGTAAATAAAGATGGTAACTGGTTTGTGTGATTATTTTGTATCATGGTCATATATTCAAAATCCTCTGGGAAAGTCCTGAAACCAGTTGGAAACAGAGGTGAGTTGCTCCAAAAATAGTCCTCCCTGCGGTGGTTCACAGCTCTGTGACAGAGGGCTGAAAGTGACACAGGAAACCATAATCTTCTAATATATACAATGCACTGCCCCTCTATTCATATGTCTCTTTCTGACACACATAACTATATGTATGTAGAATAAGGAAATTAAGATACTTATAGCTCCTGGGTATGTGTGAGTGCAGACACAAACCGTTTGGTCCTAACAACACGTCAGTCACAACACACTGTTGATTGTCCTTCACTTTCACGTCATCCTGCGGACTGTGGAGCCAGCTCATGCACTTGTTTGCTCTATGCAGGAAGGAGCCCCTGACTTATTTAAGAAGAAAATACAAATACGAGACCAGCTGAATAAGTCCTTTATTGTTAGCGTGGCTGTGCTTTAAATAGCAAAATGACTTTTTCTTTCTGTATGTGAATGTGGTGACACTGGTGCTGAAGCCTCCAAGACAAACAAAAAGTTGTATTTTTCCCCTCAGCATACAGAGTGGAGGTGTGTATGAGCATGTGTGTGCATATGCTTAGATGGTGTTTGCATGCCCATGTGGTACTGGCTTTTTTTGAAGTTCCATTATATGTCGACATTTCGCCACAGCACAGTGTCCCGCATCACATTTTCCCTGTTACAGATGTAACTAGCTCACGTCTGCCATGTATGTGAGCAGGCATACATACTGTAGGTTGGCATTGTGTGGTAATGGAATAAGTCCACACACACTCTCACACCATCAACAAGCTGGAGAGCATCCACTCTGGCTGTAAGGTCTATAAACCAACGCAGGGCAACGAGGTCACACAGTTAGAAACACAACCGCTTTGTGAGTCACCCAGTTCTCTTAAAAAGTCTGGTGGCTTGAGGTATTGTTGGAAAAGCACACAAGATATTCGTATTATACTAAAAGTCAGAAAAAGTTAGACGTGTTTCAAGATAGTTATCCAAATTACTGTACTTGAATCTTTCAAAACATGAAAGCATTCATAAAAAACAATGGTAGGAGTGGATTCATGTGATGATGCTGGCATCTCCCGAGGTTCCAATTTGACGTGTTGACACAGGCAGAATGGAGCTTTGCAGCAAATTATAATTTAAACACAGCGGCTTGTGGAGGCAATGATGACCAAAATATGTCTAAATTTTTCACACTCACATTTACCATCTTACCATGCACCCTAAAATGGGTAACAATGTCCTCCAATGGCACATAAGCCACTAGACAGCCAGACCTACAGTGAGAATATTGTCTTCTGCATGAAGCCTCAATAGCAGACAGGGAAATACAACTGGTTTAAGTCACAACAAGGAAATTTGTGGTTTAATAATCTGAGTCAATCTGTGATAATATAGCATTAACATCAATCAAACTTAATTGGTGTTAAATATTAGATGTTCTGCTGTAGTGAACTTTCACTGTTATCCAAAAGCTCTAAAGCTCTGTCTCTATGAGTACCATGTACATATAATAGTGTTCCTGTGCCAGTAGCTGAAAAATGAGATGACTGATGTAAGCTGGGATCAAGTGTTGATCATATAACATCAGTTCCAGTGGTCTGATTTATGCTTTTTTTCTGCAATACCTGTATTGAAAATGAAAATGCCTCTGTTTCTCTTCTAGGCCATCTTTACACAATTTACAAAGTTTCTCACCAAAGATCAATGAAATCTTTGGGCAAGAAAAACTCTATTCAGAGTGCTCAAACAGACTTACATGTTTTTCCACTGATGGCCAAGCTTTAATGATTACCATGTTTTTGTAATGTTTATGGGCATTTATGTGGAAGGTTTTGCCAAGGAAATCCTAATTTAATTCTTAAGAACTTTTCAGTGTTTCTTTTTTTTTTTTTTTTAATGAAGCCTATTTGAGTACAGTACCATAGCTTATAAGCTGCATCATGAATGTCATTAACAGTTGGTTAAAACTGTTTTAATTCACAGTGCAGTATCGCAGTTGGTATGAAATCAGACAGTCTCTGATGTCTTTTCAAAAATGTCCGCAAGAGAAGAGAGTTTTGCTGATGTGGCAAATTTCCCATTTTGGTTCTAAAGAAATCCATGTGAACCTACTAATTTAGTTCACTTCTAACAGCCAATTTTCTCTTCAGACTCATTAAATCCATGTGTCTAATGAACAGCCTGTGTAGTAGCTCTCTCTCTCTCTCTGTCTCTCTCTGTATCTCTCAAACTGTGCACATGTGTGCGTCATGTAAATGCTCAGTATTTGAACTTTACTTTGGGCTCAAAGAAGCAGTTGGACATTTTGGGAGTTCAGCTTATATGCTTTCTTGGCAAGAAGATTGATACAATTGTCATATCTGCGTATTAAACTAAACAGGTAGCTTAGCTTAGCTTAGCATAGCATAGCATAAAGACAAAAACAAGATAACATGAGGAAAATGCTAGCCTGGCCCTTACCAAATTTAACAAAATTGGATGTAGTTTTGCATATGGATAGTAGAGAATTGTCCCTACCAATAGTTTTGGGAGGACAGAATTGTCCTTACCAATATTTGACTATGACTATGGACTATGGCGTCTTCATATATTACTATAATATGACATTTTTTGATGTTTTTATGCTTTATTATACTATGTTGTTTTTTCACTTTTTTTACGATTATATTTTTTCAGTGCCTTACTAAACTTTTATGTTTGTCTGAGTCACTATGAAATATTGTTTTTGTCAGCCAGCATGATAGTGTAGTGGTTAAAGCTGCCCACTTCCAATAAGAACGTCCTTGGTTCAAATCCCACCTAGGACCATTCTCCTGGGAACTATAATTATTTGCTTTATGACATTAGGGCCTTACTGTGCATTAATTTCTTCATTTCTTATTATACTATGTCGTTTTTTCAATTTTTTGCCCTAGTATATTCTGCAGTTTTTTTCCCTTTTAAGGCCTTACTAGACTATGACGTCTTCATATTTTTCTATACTATGAGGTTTTTTGATTTTTTTATGTCTTATTATGCTATGTCGTTTTTTCACTTTTAAGGCCTTACTGTGCTACGATGTCTTCATATATTACTACAATATGATATTTTTTTGATGTTTTTATGCCTAATTATACTATGTCGTTTTTTCACTTTTTTTGCCATACTATACTATGTCGTTTTTTCACTTTTTTTTGCCAGACTATACTATGTCGTTTTTTTCACTTTTAAGGTCTTACTGTACTATGACGTCTTCATTTCTCACTATAAAATGATATTTTTTGATGTTTTTATGCCTTATTATACTATGTCGTTTTTTCACTTTTTTTGCCATACTATACTATGTCGTTTTTTTCACTTTTAAGGCCTTACTGGACTATGACGTCTTCATATATTACTATAATATGATATTTTTTGATGTTTTCATGCCTTAGTATACTGTGTTATTTTTTCACTTTTTTTGCCATACTATACTATGTCGTTTTTTCACTTTATTATACTATGTTATTTTTTCACTTTATTTGCCATACTATACTATGTCGTTTTTTCACTTTATTATACTATGTTATTTTTTCACTTTATTTGCCATACTATACTATGTCGTTTTTTCACTTTATTATACTATGTTATTTTTTCACTTTATTTGCCATACTATACTATGTCGTTTTTTCACTTTATTATACTATGTTATTTTTTCACTTTATTTGCCATACTATACTATGTCGTTTTTTCACTTTATTATACTATGTTATTTTTTCACTTTATTTGCCATACTATACTATGTCGTTTTTTCACTTTATTATACTATGTTATTTTTTCACTTTATTTGCCATACTATACTATGTCGTTTTTTCACTTTATTATACTATGTTATTTTTTCACTTTATTTGCCATACTATACTATGTCGTTTTTTCACTTTATTATACTATGTTATTTTTTCACTTTATTTGCCATACTATACTATGTCGTTTTTTCACTTTATTATACTATGTTATTTTTTCACTTTATTTGCCATACTATACTATGTCGTTTTTTCACTTTATTATACTATGTTATTTTTTCACTTTATTTGCCATACTATACTATGTCGTTTTTTCACTTTATTATACTATGTTATTTTTTCACTTTATTTGCCATACTATACTATGTCGTTTTTTCACTTTATTATACTATGTTATTTTTTCACTTTATTTGCCATACTATACTATGTCGTTTTTTCACTTTATTATACTATGTTATTTTTTCACTTTATTTGCCATACTATACTATGTCGTTTTTTCACTTTATTATACTATGTTATTTTTTCACTTTATTTGCCATACTATACTATGTCGTTTTTTCACTTTATTATACTATGTTATTTTTTCACTTTATTTGCCATACTATACTATGTCGTTTTTTCACTTTATTATACTATGTTATTTTTTCACTTTATTTGCCATACTATACTATGTCGTTTTTTCACTTTATTATACTATGTTATTTTTTCACTTTATTTGCCATACTATACTATGTCGTTTTTTCACTTTATTATACTATGTTATTTTTTCACTTTATTTGCCATACTATACTATGTCGTTTTTTCACTTTATTATACTATGTTATTTTTTCACTTTATTTGCCATACTATACTATGTCGTTTTTTCACTTTATTATACTATGTTATTTTTTCACTTTATTTGCCATACTATACTATGTCGTTTTTTCACTTTATTATACTATGTTATTTTTTCACTTTATTTGCCATACTATACTATGTCGTTTTTTCACTTTATTATACTATGTTATTTTTTCACTTTATTTGCCATACTATACTATGTCGTTTTTTCACTTTATTATACTATGTTATTTTTTCACTTTATTTGCCATACTATACTATGTCGTTTTTTCACTTTATTATACTATGTTATTTTTTCACTTTATTTGCCATACTATACTATGTCGTTTTTTCACTTTATTATACTATGTTATTTTTTCACTTTATTTGCCATACTATACTATGTCGTTTTTTCACTTTATTATACTATGTTATTTTTTCACTTTATTTGCCATACTATACTATGTCGTTTTTTCACTTTATTATACTATGTTATTTTTTCACTTTATTTGCCATACTATACTATGTCGTTTTTTCACTTTATTATACTATGTTATTTTTTCACTTTATTTGCCATACTATACTATGTCGTTTTTTCACTTTATTATACTATGTTATTTTTTCACTTTATTTGCCATACTATACTATGTCGTTTTTTCACTTTATTATACTATGTTATTTTTTCACTTTATTTGCCATACTATACTATGTCGTTTTTTCACTTTATTATACTATGTTATTTTTTCACTTTATTTGCCATACTATACTATGTCGTTTTTTCACTTTATTATACTATGTTATTTTTTCACTTTATTTGCCATACTATACTATGTCGTTTTTTCACTTTTTTTGCCATACTAAACTATGTAGTTTTTTCACTTTTTTGCACTATTATACTCTGTAGTTTTTTTCACTTTTAAGGCCTTACTGGACTATGACGTCTTCATATATTTCTATACTATGAGGTTTTTTGATTTTTTTATATCTCATTATACTATGTCGTTTTTTCACTTTTTTTGCCAAACTATACTATGTCGTTTTTTTCACTTTTAAGGCCTTACTGTACTATGACGTCTTCATATATTACTATAATTTGATATTTTTTGATGTTTTTATGCCTTATTATACTATGTTATTTTTTCACTTTTTTTGCCATACTATACTATGTCGTTTTTTCACTTTTTTGCCCTAGTATATTCTGAAGTGTTTTTCACTTTTAAGGCCTTACTGGACTACAACGTCTTCATATATTACTATAACATGATATTTTTTGATATTTTCATGCCTTATTATACTATGTTGTTTTTTCACTTTTTTTGCCATACTATACTATGTCGTTTTTTCACTTTTTTTGCCATTCTATACCATGTCGTTTTTTTCACTTTTAAGGCCTTACTGTACTATGACGTCTTCATATATTACTATAATATGATATTTTTTGATGTTTTCATGCCTTATTATACTATGTCGTTTTTTTCACCTTTTCTATGACTATATCTTTTCAGTGCCTCACTAAACTTTTATGTTTTTATGACTGACTATGAAAAACTGCTTTTATCAGCCAACATGATAGTGTAGTGGTTAAAGCTGCAGACTTCCAATGACAAGATCCTTGGTTCAAATCCCACCTAGGACCATTCTTTTAGCAACTATAATTATTTACCTTATGACATTAGGGCCTAACTGTGCATTGATTTCTTCATATCTTACTATAAAATGATAGTTTTTGATGTTTTTATGCTTTATTATACTATGTTGTTTTTTCACTTTTTTTGCCATACTATACTATGTAATTTTTTCACTTTTTTGCCCTAGTATATTCTGAAGTTTTTTTCACTTTTAAGGCCTTACTGGACTACAACATCTTCATATATTACTATAATATGATATTTTTTGATATTTTCATGCCTTATTATACTATGTTGTTTTTTCACTTTTCTTGCCATACTATACTATGTTGTTTTTTCACTCTTTTACCATACTATACTATGTCGTTTTTTTTCACTTTTAAGGCCTTACTGTACTATGACGTCTTCATATATTACTATAATTTGATATTTTTTGATGTTTTTATGCCTTATTATACTATGTTATTTTTTCACTTTTTTTGCCATACTATACTATGTCGTTTTTTCACTTTTTTGCCCTAGTATATTCTGAAGTGTTTTTCACTTTTAAGGCCTTACTGGACTATGATGTCTCCATATCTCACTATAATATGATATCTTTTGATGTTTTTATGCCTTATTATATTATGTTGTTTTTTCACTTTTTTTGCCATACTATACTATATTGTTTTTTCACTTTTTGCCCTAGTTTACACTTTAGTTTTTTCACTTTCATGGCCTTACTGGACTATAACGTCTTCATATATTACTATAATATGATATTGTTTTATGTTTTTGTGCCTAATTATATTATGTTGTTTTTTCACTTTTTTTGCCATACTATACTATGTCGTTTTTTCACTTTTTTTGCCATTCTATACCATGTCGTTTTTTTCACTTTTAAGGCCTTACTGTACTATGACGTCTTCATATATTACTATAATATGATATTTTTTGATGTTTTCATGCCTTATTATACTATGTCGTTTTTTCACTTTTTTTGCCATTCTATACCATGTCGTTTTTTTCACTTTTAAGGCCTTACTGTACTATGACGTCTTCATATATTACTATAATATGATATTTTTTGATGTTTTCATGCCTTATTATACTATGTCGTTTTTTTCACCTTTTCTATGACTATATCTTTTCAGTGCCTCACTAAACTTTTATGCTTTTATCACTGACTATGAAAAACTGCTTTTATCAGCCAACATGATAGTGTAGTGGTTAAAGCTGCAGACTTCCAATGACAAGATCCTTGGTTCAAATCCGGCCTAGGACCATTCTGCTAGCAACTATAATTATTTACCTTATGACATTAGGGCCTTCCGGTGCATTGATTTCTTCATATCTTACTATAAAATGATATTTTTTGATGTATTTATGCCTTATTATACTATGTTGTTTTTTCACTTTTTTTGCCATACTATACTATGTCGTTTTTTCACTTTTTTGCCCTAGTATATTCTGAAGTTTTTTTCACTTTTATGGCCTTACTGGACTATGACGTCTTCATATATTACTATGATATGACATTTTTTGATGTTTTCATGCCTTATTATACTATGTTATTTTTTCACTTTTTTTGCCATACTATACTATGTCGTTTTTTCACTTTTTTTTTGTCATACTATACTATGTCGTTTTTTTTTCACTTTTAAGGCCTTACTGTACTATGACGTCTTCATATATTACTATAATATGATATTTTTTAATTTTTTTATCCCTTATTATATTATGTTGTTTTTTCACTTTTTTTGCCATACTAAACTATGTAGTTTTTTCACTTTTTTGCACTATTATACTCTGTAGTTTTTTTCACTTTTAAGGCCTTACTGGACTATGGCGTCTTCATATCTTTCTATACTATGAGGTTTTTTGATTTTTTTATGCCTTATTATACTATGTTATTTTTTCACTTTTTTTGCCATACTATACTATGTCGTTTTTTCACTTTTTTGCCCTAGTATATTCTGAAGTGTTTTTCACTTTTAAGGCCTTACTGGACTATGATGTCTCCATATCTCACTATAATATGATATCTTTTGATGTTTTTATGCCTTATTATACTATGTTGTTTTTTCACTTTTTTGCCATACTATATTATGTCATTTTTTCACTTTTTTGCTCTAGTAAACTCTGTAGTTTTTTTCACTTTTAAGGCCTTACTGGACTATGACGTCTTCATATATTTCTATACTATGAGGTTTTTTGATTTTTTTATATCTCATTATACTATGTCGTTTTTTCACTTTTTTTGCCAAACTATACTATGTCGTTTTTTTCACTTTTAAGGCCTTACTGTACTATGACGTCTTCATATATTACTATAATTTGATATTTTTTGATGTTTTTATGCCTTATTATACTATGTTATTTTTTCACTTTTTTTGCCATACTATACTATGTCGTTTTTTCACTTTTTTGCTCTAGTAAACTCTGTAGTTTTTTTCACTTTTAAGGCCTAACTGGACTATGACGTCTTCATATATTACTATAATATGATATTTTTTGATGTTTTCATGCCTTATTATACTATGTTGTTTTTTCACTTTTTTTGCCATACTACTATGTTGTTTTTTCACTTTTTTGCTCTCGTAAACTCTGTAGTTTTTTTCACTTTTAAGGCCTTACTGGACTATGACGTCTTCATATATTACTATAATATGATATTTTTTGATGTTTTTATGCCTTATTATAGTATGTTGTTTTTTCACTTTTTTTGCCATACTATACTATGTCGTTTTTTCACTTTTTTGCCCTAGTATATTCTGAAGTTTTTTTCACTTTTAAGGCCTTACTGGACTATGATGTCTCCATATCTCACTATAATATGATATCTTTTGATGTTTTTATGCCTTATTATACTATGTTGTTTTTTCACTTTTTTGCCATACTATATTATGTCATTTTTTCACTTTTTTGCTCTAGTAAACTCTGTAGTTTTTTTCACTTTTAAGGCCTTACTGGACTATGACGTCTTCATATATTTCTATACTATGAGGTTTTTTGATTTTTTTATATCTCATTATACTATGTCGTTTTTTCACTTTTTTTGCCAAACTATACTATGTCGTTTTTTTCACTTTTAAGGCCTTACTGTACTATGACGTCTTCATATATTACTATAATTTGATATTTTTTGATGTTTTTATGCCTTATTATACTATGTTATTTTTTCACTTTTTTTGCCATACTATACTATGTCGTTTTTTCACTTTTTTGCCCTAGTATATTCTGAAGTGTTTTTCACTTTTAAGGCCTTACTGGACTATGATGTCTCCATATCTCACTATAATATGATATCTTTTGATGTTTTTATGCCTTATTATACTATGTTATTTTTTCACTTTTTTGCCATACTATATTATGTCATTTTTTCACTTTTTTGCTCTAGTAAACTCTGTAGTTTTTTTCACTTTTAAGGCCTTACTGGACTATGACGTCTTCATATATTTCTATACTATGAGGTTTTTTGATTTTTTTATATCTCATTATACTATGTCGTTTTTTCACTTTTTTTGCCAAACTATACTATGTCGTTTTTTTCACTTTTAAGGCCTTACTGTACTATGACGTCTTCATATATTACTATAATTTGATATTTTTTGATGTTTTTATGCCTTATTATACTATGTTATTTTTTCACTTTTTTTGCCATACTATACTATGTCGTTTTTTCACTTTTTTGCCCTAGTATATTCTGAAGTGTTTTTCACTTTTAAGGCCTTACTGGACTATGATGTCTCCATATCTCACTATAATATGATATCTTTTGATGTTTTTATGCCTTATTATACTATGTTGTTTTTTCACTTTTTTGCCATACTATATTATGTCATTTTTTCACTTTTTTGCTCTAGTAAACTCTGTAGTTTTTTTCACTTTTAAGGCCTTACTGGACTATGACGTCTTCATATATTACTATGATATGACATTTTTTGATGTTTTCATGCCTTATTATACTATGTTGTTTTTTCACTTTTTTTGCCATACTACTATGTTGTTTTTTCACTTTTTTGCTCTCGTAAACTCTGTAGTTTTTTTCACTTTTAAGGCCTTACTGGACTATGACGTCTTCATATATTACTATAATATGATATTTTTTGATGTTTTTATGCCTTATTATAGTATGTTGTTTTTTCACTTTTTTTGCCATACTATACTATGTCGTTTTTTCACTTTTTTGCCCGAGTATATTCTGAAGTTTTTTTCACTTTTAAGGCCTTACTGGACTACAGCGTCTTCATATATTACTATAATATGATATTTTTTGATATTTTCATGCCTTATTATACTATGTTATTTTTTCACTTTTTTTGCCATACTATACTATGTCGTTTTTTCACTTTTTTGCCCTAGTAAACTCTGTAGTTTTTTTTCACTTTTAAGGCCTTACTGGACTATGACGTCTTCATATATTACTATAATATGATATTTTTTGATGTTTTTATGCCTTATTATACTATGTTATTTTTTCACTTTTTTTGCCATACTATACTATGTCGTTTTTTCACTTTTTTGCCCTAGTATATTCTGAAGTGTTTTTCACTTTTAAGGCCTTACTGGACTATGACGTCTTCATATATTACTATAATATGAGGTTTTTTGATTTTTTTATATCTTATTATACTATGTCGTTTTTTCACTTTTTTGGCCAAACTATACTATGTCGTTTTTTTCACTTTTAAGGCCTTACTGTACTATGAAGTCTTCATATATTACTATAATTTGATATTTTTTGATGTTTTTATGCCTTATTATACTATGTTATTTTTTCACTTTTTTTGCCATACTATACTATGTCGTTTTTTCACTTTTTTGCCCTAGTATATTCTGAAGTGTTTTTCACTTTTAAGGCCTTACTGGACTATGACGTCTTCATATATTACTATAATATGATATTTTTTGATGTTTTCATGCCTTATTATACTATGTTGTTTTTTCACTTTTTTTGCCATACTATACTATGTCGTTTTTTCACTTTTTTGCCCTAGTATATTCTGAAGTGTTTTTCACTTTTAAGGCCTTACTGGACTATGATGTCTCCATATCTCATTATAATATGATATCTTTTGATGTTTTTATGCCTTATTATACTATGTTGTTTTTTCACTTTTTTGCCATACTACATTATGTCATTTTTTCACTTTTTTGCTCTAGTAAACACTGTAGTTTTTTCCACTTTTAAGGCCTTACTGGACTATGACGTCTTCATATATTTCTATACTATGAGGTTTTTTGATTTTTTTATATCTCATTATACTATGTCGTTTTTTCACTTTTTTTGCCAAACTATACTATGTCGTTTTTTTCACTTTTAAGGCCTTACTGTACTATAACGTCTTCATATATTACTATAATTTGATATTTTTTGATGTTTTTATGCCTTATTATACTATGTTATTTTTTCACTTTTTTTGCCATACTATACTATGTCGTTTTTTCACTTTTTTGCCCTAGTATATTCTGAAGTGTTTTTCACTTTTAAGGCCTTACTGGACTACAACGTCTTCATATATTACTATAACATGATATTTTTTGATATTTTCATGCCTTATTATACTATGTTGTTTTTTCACTTTTTTTGCCATACTATACTATGTCGTTTTTTCACTTTTTTTGCCATTCTATACCATGTCGTTTTTTTCACTTTTAAGGCCTTACTGTACTATGACGTCTTCATATATTACTATAATATGATATTTTTTGATGTTTTTATGCCTTATTATACTATGTTATTTTTTCACTTTTTTTGCCATACTATCCTATGTCGTTTTTTCACTTTTAAGGCCTTACTGTACTATGACGTCTTCATAAATTACTATAAAATGATATTTTTTGATATTTTCATGCCTTATTATATTATGTCGTTTTTTCACTTTTTTGCTCTGTTATACTCTGTAGTCTTTTTCACTTTTAAGTCCTTACTGGACTATGGCGTTTTCATATCTTTCTATACTCTGAGGTTTTTTGATTTTTTTACGTCTTATTATACTATGTCGTTTTTTCACTTTTTTTGCCATACTATACTATGTCGTTTTTTTCACTTTTAAGGCCTTACTGTACTATGACGTTTTCATATATTACTATAATATGATATTTTTTAATTTTTTTATCCCTTATTATATTATGTTGTTTTTTCACTTTTTTTGCCATACTATACTATGTCGTTTTTTTCACTTTTAAGGCCTTACTGTACTATGACGTTTTCATATATTACTATAATATGATATTTTTTGATGTTTTTATGCCTTATTATACTATGTTATTTTTTCACTTTTTTTGCCATACTATACTATGTCGTTTTTTCACTTTTTTGCTCTAGTAAACTCTGTAGTTTTTTTCACTTTTAAGGCCTAACTGGACTATGACGTCTTCATATATTACTATAATATGATATTTTTTGATTTTTTTATGTCTTATTATACTATGTTATTTTTTCACTTTTTTCCCATACTATACTATGTCGTTTTTTCACTTTTTTGCCCTAGTATATTCTGAAGTTTTTTTCACTTTTAAGGCCTTACTGGACTATGACGTCTTCATATATTACTATAATATGATATTTTTTGATGTTTTTATGCCTTATTATACTATGTTAGTTTTTCACTTTTTTTTGCCATACTAAACTATGTCGTTTTTTCACTTTTTTGCTCTATTATACTCTGTAGTTTTTTTCACTTTTAAGGCCTTACTGGACTATGGCGTCTTCATATCTTTCTGTACTATGAGGTTTTTTGATTTTTTTATGTCTTATTATACTATGTCGTTTTTTCACTTTTTTTGCCATACTATACTATGTCGTTTTTTCACTTTTTTGCCCTAGTATATTCTGAAGTGTTTTTTACTTTTAAGGCCTTACTGGACTATGATGTCTCCATATCTCACTATAATATGATATCTTTTGATATTTTTATGCCTTATTATACTATGTTATTTTTTCACTTTTTTTGCCATACTATACTACGCCGTTTTTTCACTTTTTTGCCCTAGTAAACTCAGTAGTTGTTGTTGTTGTTTTTTCCCTTTTTTTTTGCCATACTATACTATGACGTTTTTTCACTTTTTTGCCATACTATACTATGTCGTTTTTTTTCACTTTTAAGGCCTTTCTGTACTATGACGTCTTCATAAATTACTATAATATGATATTTTTTGATGTTTTTATGTCTCGTTATACTATGTTGTTTTTTCACTTTTTTTGCCACACTATACTATGTCGTTTTGTTCACTTTTAAGGCCTTACTGGACTATGACGTCTTCATATATTACTATAATATAATATTTTTTTATGTTTTCATGCCTTATTATACTATGTCGTTTTTTTCACCTTTTCTATGACTATATCTTTTCAGTGCCTCACTAAACTTTTATGTTTTTATCACTAACTATGAAAAACTACTTTTATCAGACAACATGATCGTGTAGTGGTTAAAGCTGCAGACTTCCAATGACAAGGTCCTTGTTTCAAATCCCACCTAGGACCATTCTGCTAGCAACTATAATTATTTACCTTATGACATTAGGGCCTTACTGTGCTTTGATTTCTTCATATCTTACTATAAAATGATATTTTTTGATGTTTTTATGCCTTATTATACTATGTCGTTTTTTCACTTTTTTTGCCATACTATACTATGTCGTTTTTTCACTTTTAAGGCCTTACTGGACTATGACGTCTTCATAAATTACTATAATATGATATTTTTTGATATTGTCATGCCTTATTATACTATGTTATTTTTTCACTTTTTTTGCCATACTATACTATGTCGTTTTTTTCACTTTTAAGGCCTTACTGTACTATGACGTCTTCATTTGTCAAAATAAAATTATATTTTTTGATGTTTTTATGCCTTATTATACTATGTTGTTTTTTCACTTTTTTTTTGCCATACTATACTATGACGTTTTTTCACTTTTTTGCCATACTATACTATGTCGTTTTTTTTCACTTTTAAGGCCTTTCTGTACTATGACGTCTTCATATATAACTATAATATGATATCTTTTGATGTTTTTATGTCTTGTTATACTATGTTGTTTTTTCACTTTTTTTGCCATATTATACTATGTCGTTTTTTCACTTTTTTGCCCTAGTATACACTTTAGGTTTTTTCACTTTTAAGGCCTTACTGGATTATGATGTCTCCATATCTCACTATAATATGATATCTTTTGATGTTTTTATGCCTTATTATATTATGTTGTTTTTTCACTTTTTTTGCCATACTATACTATATTGTTTTTTCACTTTTTGCCCTAGTTTACACTTTAGTTTTTTCACTTTCATGGCCTTACTGGACCATAACGTCTTCATATATTACTATAATATGATATTGTTTTATGTTTTTGTGCCTAATTATATTATGTTGTTTTTTCACTTTTTTTGCCATACTATACTATGTCGTTTTTTCACTTTTTTTGCCACACTATACTATGTCGTTTTTTTCACTTTTAAGGCCTTACTGGACTATGACGTCTTCATATATTACTATAATATGATATTTTTTGATGTTTTCATGCCTTATTATACTATGTTGTTTTTTCACTTTTTTTGCCATACTATACTATGTCATTTTTTCACTTTTTTGCTCTAGTAAACTCTGTAGTTTTTTTCACTTTTAAGGCCTTACTGCACTATGATGTCTTCATATATTACTATAATATGATATTTTTTTATTTTTTTATGCCTTATTATACTATGTCGTTTTTTCACTTTTTTTGCCATACTATACTATGTCGTTTTTTCACTTTTAAGGCCTTACTGGACTATGACGTCTTCATAAATTACTATAATATGATATTTTTTGATATTGTCATGCCTTATTATACTATGTTATTTTTTCACTTTTTTTGCCATACTATACTATGTCGTTTTTTTCACTTTTAAGGCCTTACTGTACTATGACGTCTTCATTTGTCAAAATAAAATTATATTTTTTGATGTTTTTATGCCTTATTATACTATGTTGTTTTTTCACTTTTTTTTTGCCATACTATACTATGACGTTTTTTCACTTTTTTGCCATACTATACTATGTCGTTTTTTTTCACTTTTAAGGCCTTTCTGTACTATGACGTCTTCATATATAACTATAATATGATATCTTTTGATGTTTTTATGTCTTGTTATACTATGTTGTTTTTTCACTTTTTTTTGCCATATTATACTATGTCGTTTTTTCACTTTTTTGCCCTAGTATACACTTTAGGTTTTTTCACTTTTAAGGCCTTACTGGATTATGATGTCTCCATATCTCACTATAATATGATATCTTTTGATGTTTTTATGCCTTATTATATTATGTTGTTTTTTCACTTTTTTTGCCATACTATACTATATTGTTTTTTCACTTTTTGCCCTAGTTTACACTTTAGTTTTTTCACTTTCATGGCCTTACTGGACCATAACGTCTTCATATATTACTATAATATGATATTGTTTTATGTTTTTGTGCCTAATTATATTATGTTGTTTTTTCACTTTTTTTGCCATACTATACTATGTCGTTTTTTCACTTTTTTTGCCACACTATACTATGTCGTTTTTTTCACTTTTAAGGCCTTACTGGACTATGACGTCTTCATATATTACTATAATATGATATTTTTTGATGTTTTCATGCCTTATTATACTATGTTGTTTTTTCACTGTTTTTGCCATACTATACTATGTCATTTTTTCACTTTTTTGCTCTAGTAAACTCTGTAGTTTTTTTCACTTTTAAGGCCGTACTGGACTATGACGTCTTCATATATTACTATAATATGATATTTTTTGATGTTTTCATGCCTTATTATACTATGTTGTTTTTTCACTTTTTTTGCCATACTATACTATGTCATTTTTTCACTTTTTTGCTCTAGTAAACTCTGTAGTTTTTTTCACTTTTAAGGCCGTACTGGACTATGATGTCTTCATATATTACTATAATATGATATTTTTTGATGTTTTCATGCCTTATTATACTATGTTGTTTTTTCACTGTTTTTGCCATACTATACTATGTTGTTTTTTCACTTTTTTTGCCATACTATACTATGTTGTTCTTTGACTTTTTTTGCCATGCTATACTATGTTGTTTTTTTCACTTTTAAGGCCTTACTATACTATGATGTCTTCATATATTAGTATATGATATTTTTTATGTTTTTATGCCTTATTATACTATGTTGTTTTTTTACTTTTTTTTTCATAATATACTGTTGTTTTTTCTCTTTTTTTGCCCTAGTATACTCTGTAGTTTTTTTCACTTCTTTCCCCATACTATACTATGACATCTTCACATCTTACTACAATATGATATTTTTTGATGTTCTTATGCCTTATTATACCTTCGTTTTTTCACTTTTTTTTCCCTAGTATACTTTGTAATTTTTTTCACTTATAAGGCCTTACTGTACTATGACGTCTTCGTTTCTTTCTATACTATGAGGTTGTTTGATTTTTTTATGCCTTATTATATTGTGTTTACAGACATAAGATTGGTATCAAGCTTTTCATCTCAGTCTTGGCAAGAAAGGAAATAAGTGCATTTCCCATAAAGTCAAAATTTTTCTTCAAGTGGATTCATCAGTCTACTTCAGCTGTCCGAAAAAGAAAATTTGATATAAAATCCATCCAGTTCAACATGCAAAGATAATACTGTTACCACTTACGTTCCCTTGCTAGCTTCAAGTGTCTTTATGATAAATGGTCCCTTTATCAAACTCTTACAATCAATATAAATTTGACCAAAAAGGCCATATTATAACATTTTATTTCATAGTTAAGTATTTCATTGAGCCAAAATACCTCTGTGAGAGTAACAGAGTGAGAGAGGGTGAGGGAGACAGTGTGGAGAGGGGTGGGGGGCGGGGGGAGTTGGGGTTAGTTCATGAGCTGGTGGCCCATCTGGTTGGAGTTACTGAAACCCCCCTCCTCAATTAGACTCAGCATGATGTCAATAAAACGTCAGACTGGAGAAACTATCACTTAAATTAGGCCTGTCAAGTATTGTTCTTTCCTCAGCATTCCAGTGGGGAGAATCAGTCTGAAATGATTTGTAGTTTGATTAAGGTTACCACAATGTGCCATTTCTGATTTGACTTGGGCACTTGCCTTCAAAATGTTGCCATAATTTTAGCTTATTAGTACTGGGGACACATGTATGTATGTATGTATGTATGTATGTACACACAAACACACACACACACACACACACCCACACACACACATACACATATATATATATATATATATATATATACAGTATATATTTATATACATATATTTATGGGAATGGGGAAGTGGTCTCGGATTTGTTGACCCCACTGGTAGACGGAAAACTAATGCCACTGAGTGGGAAATAAGCAAGAAATAACTAGTTAGGGAGGGAGGTTTGGAGAAAATTGTGACATTTAAGTTTCTCCTCTATTATTGCACAGCGAATACATTAGGAGTTCCCTGGTTTTAGTGATGGGATTTTCCCAACAAGACTGTCTCCTCTTTCCTACAAACCATGGATCATCCTGCAGCGCCGTGATGATTTTCAGGATTATTACTGTCATTTTATATTTCTGAATGGTTGTACCAATTTCAGGCGTGTTTTCAGAGAGTCAGACCAGGGCCTTAAAAACGGCGATCCATGGAAAAGGTCACACATTCCCAACTGCTCCCACTGGGAAAACAGGAGAGTCCACACCTTCTCAGGAACGCAGAGGCCTACTACCCTGAAAGCTGACAACAATTACCACATGAATTTCAGCATATTACAATGCCAAACACTTAATCCGCACACCTCCACTCATTGGTACTCAGCCAGTCTGGAGGTCATCAGCAGTGTTGGCTATTTGGTAGTTTTAGCTGTAAAAGCTATCCATTTAAAGTATTTAGGCTTCAACTAAATCTGTGGGAGAGCTCAAAATTCACATTACAGATGCTTAAAATTCCATGTGCAGTGATACAAGGCCCAAAGCCCTGTAAATCACAAACTCTGGGATACATGTCTATGTCACCGAACCCCTGAGCCTCTATCACATTGCATCTCAAATTCCAACGTTCACGAACATAAAGTTTTCATCAAGTGTTGTGAAAATCTGACAGCCATGGTTTAACAGCCGTGCATCGAGAGGATAGACGACTTATTAGCTGCCTCTGACTCCGTGCCAGAGCGCTCTTGACGGTTTAAAAATGCTGATTGCCATAATTGCTGTGTAGCAGGGGTCGGTTACAGACTCATACAGAGAAATAAAAAACTTTAATGCTCGTATGTTTCTATAGGAACCTCTCTAACACTGTAAAGATGTGGTCTTGGTTTACTGACAGCCCGTACACTTGGCTTTTATGGTACAAGTGTGACTGAAAGGCTTCATTTTAAATGAGATTGTTCTATATAGCTCATGTTCATCTGGAATATACTTTATGAACCACAGATACAGGGGTGGGCAAAATAATGGAAACATTTTAAGAAAGATAACTAATTCTGCATGGCTAAATATGTGGGTCTTATCAAGTTGTTGATTAGCTGAACTATATGGAGTAATGTACTTTAACATACTATATCCTGGTTGGTCAACTTCAGCTTGTGAATGTGATTCTTGTTTTTCGTTCGCCACATGTTGTCATGATGTCTGAGATTGTTCCATTTACATATGTTTTTTTTTTCCTGCACCTGCAGTTCAGGCACAGATGACTTGGCCTCTTTGGAGCTCAGTTAATTGTCTCCTATTGCGTTGAAACTTTGAAAACTTCAAAACTATCAAAGCATTGATTGCCAGAACGTTTTTATAGCTGACAGATGCAGCTGACTGGTATTCAACCTTAGATGACCCATTTTTGAAGCAGTGTTTGTAAATGTGATTGAAGACCTGCAGGAATTAACTTCTTTTCCATGTTTACATTGTGTTGTCTACACCCTGGGGATAAATATTCTACACAGTATCTATTCTATTAAGGACACTGACTTTGACAGTGAGTCACATTTGAATAAAACAGTATGTATAAAGCATGAAACATAAGGTTGAGGGGTCCAGTAACTGAACACTCAGCTCAAACACTGACAAAATCAACAGAATCTCACAATCTTTGGATTTGTTTTTTCCGTTTCTAAACCCTATACACACAACAAAGGTGGGATTTAATTCAAAATAATTTTGTTACTATTAGTAAAAGTATTACATAAGCATCATTTCAGATTCTGTGAATTCAGATATGCTGTTTGCCTCAGGAAATACCTTGCTTTGCACTTTTCATTTCATCACAGGGCTCAAGGATCTGAATCATTCCTAAATACGAATCCTTCTTTTTCTGTCAACCACAGCTCATTTCATAGTGATGCACCACAATGTAAGTGTTTTAGATATCACACTTAAAATCACTGAGTCAAAATTTGCCCAGTTTGACTGAATATGGCACCAACATAATAGTGGCTTAACTTGACCCAGCACTCACTGGGTAGAAAAAAACACTGGGTCACCAAGCAAACCCCAAGACCCAGACTCAGTCTTACAGATAACCAGGCAAGTTTTACCTTGAAATTGTTACATATTGATTGTACAAAAAGTTGTGCATATGACATTCAAAAAACTGAAAAAGATACACATGTAAGATTAATCTAAGATCATAACAGTTCACAACCATATTTTGACCCATTGATTTTTATTGTGTTTGCTAGCCAACAATCCATTGGTATTATATGTATTCAATTAAATCAAGGCTAGCATATTCTGCATGCTAATCCATTTTAGTGAAGTTTCCACTGTGGATGTGAAACGATAAAAATCAGTCACAAATTACAGTTTATGACGTGAGGCTGGTACTGATTTTGCTGGTTGCAAGGTTAGTGCAGATTGAGACATAAGCCAGTCCAAGTTCTCCGTGTGTCAACAAGGTGAGCTCATGGGAAGTCCCTGATTCTCCCATGTCAGACAGACAGAGAAACACATTCTCTCCAGCTCTGGCAGTCCAGTCCCAGGCCTTTTCTTTTTAGAGGCTTCTAATCCTGGCGGGTCCCTGGCCTGACGTCACAGGGCCCTCCCCCCCACCCATCTGTCTGTCGATGTGCTGTACCCACACTCTCATTTCCTCCACAGCTCACGAACACCAATCTCTGCTCCACTCTTTTTGGCTTCTGACGTCTGAGTATCTGATTAAAAGAGACTGCCTCATCTGACGCCTCATCTGGCCAGCTGAGCGGGTTAAACTTTGGCGAAGGGAGTTGCTGTGAGAATATCTGGGCTGGTGTGGGTATGAGGCACCCAACCAAGCTCCTTCTCCTCCCTTCATTTGCTCTTCCCCACTTCCCTTGTTGTATGTCTCTTATTCGGCTGTCTCAGTTGCATCATGTGACCAGGAAGTGTGGCTCCCCTCCATTTCCCCTCCTGACAGAAAGGAAATATTGTAACAGAGGGGGCTGGCGCTGGGCTGTGTTACGTCACTGGTTAAAAATAACTGGCATATTTAAGGCTGCTGAGGAATCCCAGGGCAGGCAAAGGCTGGACAGCCTGCCGCCCGGCAGGAGCTCTCTCTCCCCTCTCAGTCTGTTTCTCGCTGACTTCTTCTTCTCTCTGCTTCCACTTCCAAACCCAATTCATTTTACACAAGCCCTGCTACATGACCAAGACCACCACCTTATCCCTCAACCACATTTTCTTTCACCAGTGGAAACCCACCACCAAATTATACGATGTGATAAAAGCTCAGTGTTGGTTGGTTGCATCCCAGCCCGGCCAGTCCAGCTATAAAAGCTTGGCTGGGATTGTCCAAACAAACAGCCCCCACTGACTCAGACCTCATCCATATGCATAACATCACACAGCAGAACTGTCAACCAGCCCCATCTGTTAACGTAGTTGCCCTATGGAAGACAAATACAGACAAACATTTTTGTAATAAAAATGGCCACAACCAATTTCTGTCACTCTTCAACCCTGTCTCCTACAACTTACATTTATATACAACTAAACTACAACGGCAAATTCATTTAGTAGGAAATGTAACCACTGGCTGGATTATGCTCAGAGGCAGTATTTTTTTTTTTGAATGAATGAATGAATGAATGAAGCACTATAATTATTAATGGCAGTGGATTCACATGGAGGGTGGGCACACAAAGTACACAACTGTAACACTAGAGACCGGGATTCGTATCCAGAGTCCAGCCTTTTTTAAGTTTTAGGTAACAAAGGCACTTTAAGGAGAGGGAAAGAGCATGGTTTTGGTTGAATGTAGATAATTCTTTCCCTAAACTTAGCCAAGTGCTATTGGTGCCTAAACATAACCATAGAAAAAGTGTAATAATGCTGTTGTCACTACAGGTGGATATTGTACTGCAAGACTGGATATTTTGGCAGAATGTAAATATGTTGCCATTGAATATTTTACTGATATGTTCCGTATCAACATATTTGTGACTTGCAAAATACATAGATTAACAACATATCCTCATTATGTTAATAGAAAACATAATGCGGTTGCAATTGTATTACCTACAAAACACGTTTGCAGTTGCAGTTTAATTTAATTTAAAGTAATATTAACATTTCTAGGAGACAGGGTTGCACTGTGTTGATTAATGTACTAGGCTCCACTTACAGTGCAACACCAGTTCAGGTGGTTTTAGATCACAAAGTGTCTTAGGTTATTATTAATGTCCAATCATTCCATAACAGCACCTCTGATCGACATACAGCCATTACAAAATGTGATAGGAAACAAATTTCAGTCATCAGAGATCCTATCCTTTGGAACTCGAGAGAGCTGAAGCGATTAGTCAATTAATCAGCAGATCAACAATTCATCAGTTAATTGTTTCAGGCATTTTTCAAGCAAAAACAACATTCAACAATCAGTTTCTCAATCTGTGATGATTTACATCTTTTTTTCTGTTCTGTATCTGTTTAGTCTGCATCTTTGGTTTTTGACATTCTTTCACAAATTTTTGACATTTCCTAAACAATTATTCAGTGATTAAAGTAATAATTGCAGCTTAACCCTTTATTCAGATGAATCCCACTGAGATAGATTTCATGTTCAAGACCAGAATGTACATAAAAAACACAATAAAAACAATTCATAGACAGATTTATATCATAGTTTCAAGGATTCAAATATCTGATCAACAGCATGGCGTTCATTATTATTGTTTTTTTATGAATTTGACAGTTGGCAATGATACAATGAGACATTATGATGTGCTCTATTTGTGCAGTACCAGTCTAGTCTTGTAATTCATTCTGAGATCCTGGGAATAATGACTCTGTGCTAAAAACATTGCTCTTCAAGTCTTAAACCCTGCAGCGCCAGAGGGAATAATCATTACGGTTAGCCCTACAGTCGGTGCCGTGCTGCCTGAGCTCCTCATAGGTTCTTTGGCTTTGCAGCGAGTGAAAAAAAACAGAAAGCTCCTACATGTATAATTGTATTAGAGCTAATGTGAAGTGTAGTGCAGGGAAGTGCAGCACTGAGAATCAAAAAACAAAAAGCTCGACTCAACTTTCAAGAATTAAGGAAAGAATGAAAGCTATTTTTTAATTACTGAACAGCATCTGGAAGAGAGCACTGAAAACCTCAATATCTGGAGTTATGATCAGCTGGTACTCATATTCACTTGGGTGCGTTCCAGGAGGGGGAATTTGATTGGGGGGACACCGGTTAAACCATGTCAGTCACATGCACACCAGGGGTGGAAATCCAAAACACTCAAGAGTCGTGCAGCAGAGTTATTTGGCTATTCACACTCTATTTACATAATATCAATGTTCACAACCGTGTGACTGGATTATCAACTGTGTTTGATCTCTATTTGAATATTAGCATAACCAATAATTATGTCAGCTGTACTGTGGCTATTTTGAAAATACTTAATGTCTGATCAGTCGAAATGCTCGGCACAGCCAAGAACAACACCTGAGCTCATCTTTAAAACAGTAACTGTTTTGAAGGTGCTTCTTCGGGTAGGTGTCATGACATCCATACTCGCTCCACGCTAATAAGAGTACGGAGAAACAACATTATCAGGACGCTTGTTGATGTTAATGAGAGGAAAATATTACCCTTCTGAAGTGTCAAGTTAGCACTCAACAGTTATACTTGTCGATACAATAACATTACCTCAGTCTCTCCACATCCGATTCATAGTGTTTTTGTAGAATTTCAAAATCTGGAATTGTCTTCACAGATTAAATGATTCATCATGGGCAGGGTTGCTTGCTTGTTCGTATCACTGGCACTACATACATTTAATACTATAAGTGTTGCATTAACATATTCCATACAAGTGTGTGGTGTGAGTTACTAAATCACCATGACTTCATTGTGTCAGGAAAAGCACACAGTGGTGTCATCTTCTCTTCCTTTATCTCTTTCCTCTTTTCCTCCTTGCTCTGTCATTATTGCAATGCAAAGCACCTCAGTTGTCAAAGTCAAGCCTTTGTTTTCTGGATCATTTTCAAAACCATTATCTCCAGCCATAAAGAATATAGCTATAATGACATAGCTCCCATTGTGTTCCTACCTGCTGTAGGAAGCAGGTCTTCAGGAACAAGAGACGTAGTGCAAACATTGTAGGTTTAAAGCCATCGGTCCTCACCATGCAACTGCAGAACTAAGTTGACAATATTAGTGTTTGGATACATATTATGTGTCTCAAATATTGAATAATAAATCATTGGTCGCCCAACAGGATATGCTTTCTCTTTACAAAGTTCTCATGGCATTGTAGCCTATATTTTTCCAGCCAGGTTTTGTTTGACCAACCAAAGCAACACGCATGCAATTTAAAAGTCTGAATGAAGACACCAACAGACACTTACGGTGAATGTGTCCTGCTGGAGTGACAGTGTGTTTGTTGACTTGCCTAACGGACAAGATCCTGATGCAGCAGGATCAGCAGCAAGCGCTTTGTTTGCTCTTGCACTGAACTCTCGAGTCAATGTGTCATTTAGTCAATTATGTTGGATAGAGAGGTTTGTTTTAGCTTGCTAGCTCTGAGCAAACACTGCCTGAACCCAACTCAAACTCAACATTCAACAGGTCTGAGCAATTGAATTATCCCAGGTAATTTATTTCCCATACAGTACTTTCATAAGTAGGCTATACTGTACTGTCTACATGTGACTTTTTTGGTAGTGGGCAAGACTTGCAACATTACAGTTGATAGCTAGAAAACTGTCATCCCAAACAGCTGTTTTAAGAAACATAAAACTGAAACTTTAGACATAGTGTCATAGTGTATGGAACTTTATTCAAATAAGACCAATGTGTATTTCCTATAAAGCACATTAGTCTGACATTTTTCCTTAATACATTCAACTGTTTAAGACTAATTATCATTGAGAATTTGTGAATTTACAATGGGCACAGTATTATGAATCTATATATAATCTATCTATATCTATCTATCTATCTATATATAATGCAGACATATAGGCTACTTGTTCTGCCTGCAAAACTAACTCACTATGACTAACTGTAAAAGTAAAAAAACAACAAATAAAACAAAAGAAAATAAAATAAAATTTTCCTTTTCAAGTGCATGCGTGTTGTGGATTGGATGCTACTCCTCCTACAATTCATTTTTAAAGATGGAAACATAATTTTCCAACACTATTGGCTTGTGACTGTTGTTTGTAAAAAACAATGTTTGGTTGGGGCCCCTCATCATGTTTCAGATGTCTGTGAGTTGTTAGCAGCTCCACCAAAGAAACAACAAAGAGAAAAAGAGAGATTTAAACAATCTGTTTGGGACCTAATTAGGTGCAACTATCCAATATTTCACAAAAAAACAAACATTAGAGAAATACAAATGTGTGTATCAGAACGTTTTGTTTTATTTTCTCTGACAACTACTCTGATTTATCTTGCAACCCTCAGGTGGGGCCTGACCTCTAGATTGGAAATCACTGGACTAAACTACATACAGTAACTGTATATAAAAGTGGCCCAATTTTGAACAACTACAACAGTAAAAGGCTGCTTACACATTGATGCATCAGTATTAATCTAATAAATAAGTCAAAGGGGATTTCTTGTCTGGAGGACATGTACTTTTATTTTGATACTTTAAGTAGCCTATATTTATTTGATAATACTTCAGTTCTCTTACTCAAGGCTGGATTACCAAGCGGGCAATGCAGATAACTGCCCAGAGGCCCCAGATTCCCAAGGGGCCCAAAAGCCGCAGGCCTACCCTAAATCATTTTTGGTCTATATAATTTGATTAAACTCAAAATTGTTAGAAATTTGCACCACAGAGGTAGAATATCAGCTATGATGGACTTCATCCTCCATCTTCTAGCCTTTATGTTGTGGTCATTTTTTGTTAAATTGTGTTTTATCAGATTACTTTAATTTTTTCTGTCAAATTATTAAGAGAGAAAACCTTGGGCAAGGTGATACTATCCCATCATAAGAGTACTGTAAGGTTGCAACCATCAATTATTTTTGATTAATAACTGATTGATTGTGTAGACTATAAATTGTAAAAAAAAAAAAAATTGTAGACAAATGTGTGCCATTATTCCCTGAAGACCAAGTTAACATATTCAAATCACTTTTGTTCTGACAAGAAACAGAATTGGGTGAGTTTAATATCAGAAAAGAGGCTGGTAGAAGTGAATTTTTTTGGGTCATTTTTGCTTAAAAATCTCAATCTAACTATTCAGTTAATCAGCTAAAGGGCTCTACTGTGGTTGCTTTCTGATTGTCTGGGGAAATAATATAGAGTGGGGGTCAATAGGGGCCCAACAACAAATGACTGCCCTGGGGCCACCTAGGAGGCTGAGCCAGCCATGCTTTGCCTTGTGTAGGTTTAAAATGCGGGACTTTTACTTACAGTGTATTTTTTTAACATTGGTATTGATATGTACTTCTTCCCCCACAGCAGCTAATGAGTAGGCTAATGCTAATGTAGCTTTGTCCATCCAGGTGATGACCATGCCTGCAGGTGACCCTCCCGAAATAATTAAGTAAAAGTCACCTGTTATTCCCACGTCCCTCACCCACATTTCACAGGAGCAGCAGCAGTACGGATAGGTGCCGTTGCTATGAATACAAACAAACCTCTCTCTCTCTCTCTCCCTCTCTCTCTCTCTGTCTTTGTCGATCTCGCTCTCCCTGTCTTCTTTCCCCTGCTCACCCTCCCCCCACGTGATGTTTTCCGCGTTGTTGCCGAGCAACGATGAGGGTGTGTCCAAGTAATTTAAGGATACCTCTCACGCGGTTTTCTCAGTTCAGCTGCCGGTCCCTGCATGGCAACAGGCGCGAGGGATTCCCCCAGTCCGTCGCCTCTCTGCCTTCCCGTTTAAAAAAAATCCTTGCTTTAGCGTTAAAAAGTCTGTCTGTCTGCCTGGCTGCTTCCACCCGGCGCGCCCAACGGCGGCAACATGTCCTGGAACCTAGTATAACGCGAGACGCGGAGCAGAAACTTTAAGCCGGGGGATATTTACCACAAAAAAAAAACCCAGTGCAGTCACACCGACGAGCAGCCGACAGGACTCCACATCCAGATTCTCACTGATGAGGTGTGGACCTTGACAAACTTTTAATAACAACATTTGACTGGTGAACATCTACTCGTGGACTACAACGAGCTGCGCTCGCTGTTCCAGGATCACTCCACGAGGATTTACGATATTTTCTGTTTAATTTCAGGCAGCCTCCAAATGACGTCGAGATGGCTTTAGGTGGGACGCTTCTGCCATCCATATCTACGTTTGCCAGCGGCCCCACTGTCAAGAGCAAATCCATAGGAAGTGCCAATTTAGTGAGTAGCCTGCAATCACTTCTTATTTCATGCCAAACAGCAGTGGGCATCAAGGAGATGTGTGGAGGGGGATATGTACGTAGCCTGTGCAGTTCATTCACAGTGTAGCTGTTTTCCGATGTGTCGCTCCCGTGTTATTATGTGCAGTCAGGGCTTGACACCACGCTGTACTGGGGCGTGAACCAGTTTGCACAGGTTAGTCCAGTAGGTTTTTAAACTCCACAGAAAACACCCTGATGCCCAATCAGAATAAGTGGTTTGCTGTTATGAAAGGCTGTTCAATAGGCTCCACATGGATCGCAAGAGTGGCACCCTGAGCCTGATCATTTTCTACATGGCTCACTGTTTATTCATCAAAGACAAGTGTTACTTACCTACTGTATGCCACTCCTAGTGCTTTTCAGTGCAGTTTCACGATGAATACAAATCTGAAATGAAGACAAATCTGTATTCTAGGAAGGGCTCGGTGCCAAGGACACTTGCTACACCAGACTTAGCTCTGTAGCTGAGCTGTCACACTCTGCATTATAGATCCAGGTCCCTTTCTCCTTGAAGCATTAACTTATACTTTTTCTCTGATGTCCTTCTCTATTAAAAACAAGCACTATTTTCTAAGTAGGACAAGTGTGATTTTCTGGACTACTGTCTGTATCTTATAAACAGTAACATGACGTAAACACACAGCTTATGCTTGTACAGTCATTAATGCCTCTGTAACTTTCCTCTAGAGATGGAAGGAGGAGTTGTCCCATCTTAAGAGATCCAGTGTGCCAACCGGAAGCAACTGCCCTGACCCAGACCATCCCACTGCCACCAGCACAACAAGCCCCAGCATGTCCAAGAAAGACGCAGAGCCGGACCTGGACTTGGACTACGACTTTATTCTGTCCAACTCGATTCTTCAGCAGCAGCAGCAGCAGCAGCAACAGCAGCAGCAACAGGAGGAGGCCATGGCATGCACCTCTGGCCAGGCCTTGTCTCCTTCCCCTGGCTCTTTCTCCTCATCTTACCCTCTCCCCTCCCCTCAGGGCACTGCCAGTGAGCTGCTCTACACCATCCCAGATATAAGTGACGTTTCGCCCTCTGGAGGTTTTGTGGCAGAGCTCATGAGACCCGAGTTGGACCCGGCATACCTCCACCCCACCAGCCTCCATGGCAAGTTTGTGGTCAAGACAACAATGGACATGGGAGAATACAGCCAAGGCGTGAACGTCAGCAAAGCCTGCGTTAATGCTGTGTCAGACCCAACTCCTTCACGTGCCTCACCGTCCTTTACATGCCCCAGGATAAAGCAGGAGAACCCCGGTAATTGCACCATCTCACAGCCTATGGACCTACACTTGTCTGGGGTAAACTCCCAGGGCCGGGGGAGCCAGCAGCAGCGCCCCGGCCACTTGGATCTACATGGGTTCCCTGGCGGAGGGCGGTCTATGACAGGCAGCAGGTTATCCTCATCCTCTTCCCTCTCCCCAGACCATCCGCTGGGCCGGGAGCACCAGGTGCTGGGGCATCCCCACTCTCAGATCCCTCTACCTCCCCAGGGATACCACCATAACTCCCCGCAGGGCTACACCTCCTACCCTCAGCCATCCTCCATGCAGTACCAAGGTTAGAGCACATTTCTTTATATACTTTATATACTTTTCTTGTAATCTCTCTGGCTACTGAATTCAGTAACTTAAATGGGAGTGTGATGTGAATGAGAGACTAGACTAGATAACATATTAGAAAACAGGAATATAAAATCGAACTCCAAATCTTATACCACCTGAAGGGCTTTAATTATATCTCATACCCTGAAACCAGCGATTCATAAGGTTTAAAGGCTAGATCCCATGGCACACAACAGATATTGTGTTGTTTTCATTAGATCAGCGTTGTCTTGTTCTTATTGGTTGTGCCACTTTGCGCCTTTTTACACTGAAGTACTATTAAGTCTTTTGAAATACTGGCTGTGCTACAAGCTGTTTGTGTTGTTCAAAAAAAGGCTGACGTTTTCTAGGGCATCTTAAAGTTTACAGCAGAAAAAAACATTTTTAAATGATAAGGAACACACTGTAATTTAAGTGTCTGATTCAAGCCAAAAAGCACAGTATGTAACCTTATTGCACTGTGTGATCTCTGACATATTTATACACTGAAAATGTTCTCTATACGTATGATGTGGTGTAGTGATGTTGACCACGGCCCTTTGACCCAACAGAGCCCCTCATGATCTCCAGTGGCGACTGCTTGCCAGAGGAACCAAAGCCTAAACGCGGTAGGCGCTCCTGGCCGAGGAAGAGAGTCGCCACACACACGTGCGACTATGTTGGCTGTGGGAAAACTTACACAAAGAGCTCCCATCTCAAAGCCCATCACCGCACACACACAGGTATGTAACTGTATGATAATGTTCTGTCATCCATTGTTTTGTTTTTTTCGTGCCGTTTGTATCTGTCACACTTTCATACTCTTTTCATTGTTCAAAGCTAGATAACAAAACAACCGCATCTGTTGCACATTGGGTACAAACACACTGAATTATTGAGTCGTGAATGGGGGTGAGGGGAGTTGTTTAGCAGGTGCAGTGAAACAGGTTGATACTGATCCCTGTGCCAAATGCAAACTCCGGCCTGATTAGCTTGGCCTTTATACAGTAGCTGCAGGACAGGATGGACCTCTTTTCTCCTGGAGGTGGGGAAGGTTGGGCCAGTTTAACCTCAGGGCCAGCACTAACTGCTCCATGTGTGTATTGTGTTTCCATCAAAGGGGAGAAGCCTTACCACTGCGACTGGGAGGGCTGTGGTTGGAAGTTTGCACGTTCGGACGAGCTCACACGCCACTACAGGAAACACACAGGCCACCGGCCATTTCAGTGTCAGAAATGCGACCGGGCCTTCTCAAGGTCAGACCACCTTGCTCTCCATATGAAGAGACACTTATGAGACTTGGTTAGAGGACCAGACTGGATGGCGATGGATAAAGGCTCCTGAAATAAAAAAGAAATGTTAGCACAACCCTGAACAAACTTGTGACCTACACTTTTTAAAACCATAATTTGCCTTCAAGCCGTTGTCAAGCAACAAGACAAGCTGTGGTGTTCACAGCAAAAAGAGCATTACTCCCCCAAGAGCCCAGAATTTCTCTCAAGACTGATCCCATCTTTGCACATTGTGCAGGTGACTCGACGAGACCTCTCTGTCAGGGTTGTAAACCTTTATGAAAGGGACCAAACTGGAATGTGTCTTATTTAACCGACAAAACTTGGAGGACCAGGTGCCAACAACTTTTAACTGGAAATGTATTTTTGTCAGGGAAGCCAGGAGCAACAGACAAACATCTCCAGAGGCCTTCTACCAGCAACATGCCATTATAGGCTCTGTTAACAACTACACACTGTTCAAAATACTGTATTAATAAATACATCTATATTTATGTACACCTTTCACCTGCAATGCCATTAATTTCAGGTACAATGTTAATTTATACAGAATGGTGCTTAGTGACTCTGAAGAAGGTTGTTTTTGTTTTTTTTAAGAAAAGGTACCAAAGATTAAGGAAAAGATACAAATGGGTGAAAACTATGGAAAAGTGCCATATGGTTGTTTGTGTGTTTCTTGGAAACCTCTTCCACAATCGGACTTAAATCAGGTGAACACTTCACTTTTGAAACGGTGATGGCAATCTTCAATGCACTGCAGTTGCAAAGTGCAATAATTTATATGAGACATTCATATTTTTGTATGGAATGAGTAACTCTGAACAAAGATGTTTTGTTTATAGCCTAAATATGTAATATAATCTTGAGTTTTGTACATTTGTAAATAAAATTGCTTTGTTATTGTTTTGTATTTTCCAGTATAATAAAATAAAATGTATTTGAAATAAGAAAACCATGATGATACTTATACTCTATCTACACTATTATCATTCACTTTATTGAAAGTAAAGCAAAGTAGACATTTCTTGCATAAAAATGACATGCATGTTAAGTGAAGTTTTCTTGAAAATCATTAGTTATATTAATTGTAGATTTCCCTGCTAGTGTAATGGAGAAGCACATTTAAATGGCAACAATAGCTCAGGCAGCTCACACACAATACCCCCCTGATAATCACGGGATTGCCACAGGCAAACTAACACAATGTTGCTGTTAAAAAGATTTTCAAAAAATACACTCCTACAATGTCCTGTTTCCATGGGGTTCTCTTTCCACCTGTCAGCTGAAAGAATGGGAAGGACAACTGAGTTACTGGCTGACATTCAAGGGTGACACCAAATCTGACTGCCACTATGTGATGGAGCTCTCAGATGTACAACATGAATGAAACCTATGAAGATGCTAAAGTAAGATAGTGTCATATGTTTCTGCTATAAGAATATTATGATTATGGATCATTTCTTTGCAAGGTATGTACATACTGTATCCACCAACATGCACAAAAAGCTGCACAGCAATATCACAATACTAAAACTATATATATGAAATCCTGCTATATGCTTACTATCCACTCAACAACAGAGATCCAACACCAAAGAAAGGCCAAAGGAATGTTGTCATTAAAGCACACTCAGCGACATTTGCATATTCTACTGGCCTCAGGACAGAAACACTTTAATATTTGCATCTTTGATTGTATCGTCATAGACTCACAAACAGTAAACAGCAAGGTTGTTCCAAATAATTGCAGTTAAATATACATTAATTAATATAAAAATGTAAAACATAATGACTGATTATTAAAAATATTGATATTCATACTGATGTTCCCTAAAAAATAAAAAAAATAAAAAGATTGTATGATTTGCTAAAGATCAGCTATGTATTCATTTCCACTATGGAGTATGGTAACATCATAACACAGCAAAACATATGTCGTTAAATTAATCAAGAATTAAACCAGCAGAAAAATAATTATTTACTATTAATAGTAAGAAAATGTTAAATGACATAAGAGCCCATGTTTGAAGCGAAACCAATATGTGTATCATAAATGATATGAAGTCTAACAGTTCACTTATTTCAATTATCTTTAATAGGCCAAACTGTTGTACTAGTTAATGCCAATGTTGTTAAATTGTTAGATATTGACCCAATTTGTGGTTTTCAAGTAAACATGTATTGAGACAGGCAAACAGAGCTTAGTATTGACGTTTGTGAAAACATGTTGTGGTCTATGTTGCCCCCTATAGGTTAATTCAGTTTCAAACTCAACTCATTTAAAATTCCTAAACAGAGCTGCACAGTGAAACTGCCCTGTAGGTCCTTGATAAATAATCCAATTTACAAACAATGTAGAGTGAGAACAGCAAAATTTTAGGTGTCGGTCAGATGCCCAAATAAAATAAGTTACCGTCTGCACTAAATACACTTTTTAAAGTAATTTTTTTGTCCGTTTTACATCTTTATTAGATAGCGCCAGTGGAGATAGTCAGGTACTGCAGGGAGAAAGAGAAGGGGAATGACATGCAGCAAATGGTCTGGCAATCATGTCACTCCCAAATACATTCTTTGTTAAACTCCCTGTCTTGTATTATCAATCCATCCAGGTCAGTTTTTTATGTCCATTGCAACCAAAGTTGCAAGTCCAGTACACAGGATCAGTCGATAAATGTAATAAACTGACTTTAGTGCATTTAGTGTTAGGTTCCTCTTTAAAGGCAAAGTACTTGAAGGTAAGTCACACCCTACATTCAGATATCTGCAGTCACACACAAGCAAACACAGCAGAGCAGGTGCAGCCTTCATTTATCTTGAAAACTTTATTTTTTCTGTAAAAATGACAGTCATTGCAACTAAACCCTATCACATGTATGTAAACTATATACATGTTCAAATGCCTTCATATATGCATTGCAAGTCAGACATCATTACACAGCTCCTGCCAACAGGCCTTTTGATTTACATGTATATGAGGGATGTTAAATAGGAAAAGAACCAGTGCTATACATGTTGGTTTATGCACAGCTTTAATTTTCCAAATTTCCATTACTTCTCAACTTTGAAAATTGAACAATAAGAGTGCATGAATACCTTTCAAACCTACCCTGAACTAACCTGACGTATAGTATGAAATGTACTGCCATTGCAAACCATTATAAAAAAAAATCAAAAAAATCACAGGTCTTACTTAACTAAAGTGTTAAAAAAATCAATAGCACACAGGTGATTTCTGATGCAAAGTTATTGTACTTTAATTGTTCCTCCATTTCAAACTGATCACAAACAACAGCCTGTCCTTGTGATAATGATCCAGTGTTATTAAGAGAGGTGAATGTGGAAGTGGTGAATAAAACTGTTTTTGGAAATGTAAAAGGCTTGTTGTACACATATATTCAATATCAGCAATCAAAAAGTAGAGGAAGATAATAAGAAATAAGAAGTCACAATAAGGATGGCTCTTTTAATCATCGTCAAAGTTCTGTTGTAAAAGGAAGTTGGCGGCCAAGTTCTCGTTCTTCTCACAAGCAAAGTAGGCTTGTATAACAAGTCCTTCTGGAAACCCTAAGGCTTTTAGCTGGAATTAGAGAGAGACGTGTTGTATATTAGTCAAACAATGCTTCAATAAGCAAATGACAGTTTCTGTTTCTTGTTTTATCAGTCTCTGCTACATGAAGAATAAAACTTATCGGACTTGTGGGTAGGGTAAATGACAGTGTTGTGCTCCTCCTCACCCTCTCGATGGCCTCTTTCTCCTGTGGTGTGACCTGGATATAGCTCATGTGACTTCCGCCGGGCGTATCACCTCCCATTCCTCCAGCTCCTCCGGCTCCCCCGGCTCCAACTGCTCCTCCCGATTCGCCTGCACCACCAACTGGCACAGGTTCTGGATTGGGTTCATTCAGCATCTGGATGAACTGCTCCTGGTGGTTGCTAATCTCCTACAGTGGGAAATGAGCAGTTCAGGCATTATTATATCACTTGATGCAAAAAAAATAAAAAAAAAATAAATCAACAACAACAAAAAACATCCTATAGTTGCTGGTTATTTATTTAATTTTAGTAATAAATTAGGGGGACTCACAAAAGACAGATTTAATGCTCAAATAGCTAACTTTTAGCCTCTAGTAAGGGTCTACATCTGAAAATGCTGGATCCTACAATATGTAACTTAGTTATAAAATGTAACTTTTCCACATTAAAATGTATAGAAATTACTAGACCCATGTTATACATTTTTTTATGAGTTGTGTACTTACATTTTCCCAAATGTTTCCAGTAATTCGCAAAAGAAATACGTCATTTTAAAATGGTAACGCTCCGTGTCCTTTGGTCGCCTGTCAATGATATCATATCCCCTGTGCATGGATAGGTGGTGTAGTTGCCTGCCAGAAGCTCAAGATTGACTTTTATCTAGTTTTAAGCCACATTACACTTTTAGGGATCCTAACTGGGAGAAGCTTCTGGTAATTGTGGTGAAGACAACAACTTCCATGATCCCATGCTATTTTATGACATCACGTACCGCCGCCTTTTCTTATTGTTTTGATTGAGAGACCCCTGGCAGCAGAAGTTACATACTGTGTTTTTAAGTGCCACGTTAGTTTTTCAAATTTTAAACAGCTCCCTCAGGAGCCACTCAGGACTGTTCTCAAACACTGTGTACTAAGTACTCCTTGTTATGAGTAAACTCAACATCATGTGTAAAATGAGTGGATTGTTAAGTGACCTGTAACTGCAGAGCTTAAACCATGAGATTATTCAATCAGAACTGTGTCAAGGCCCCCGCTCCAATACATCCACACTTACTGCAACACTCTTATTCAAAAACACATCAAGCTCCGTCAGTGCCTCACCTGCAACAGTTCGGGGTTTTCCCTGCCGATCTCCTGTAGCAGCGCCGGGAGGAGGGCGGCATTCTGCTGGATCAGCTGTCGCATCACATGAAACTGGGGCTGATTTCTGAGGAAACTCAAGGGATTTCCTGAGAAGAAAGCGCAACCAGTAAGAATCAACAAGTCAGACAAAATATAATAACATTTGCTCACTGAGGCTGATGGAACATGCAGAATAGTGTGGTGCTGTTTACCTCCAGTACTTGGTGAAGAGCCAATGTTGGCGGGGAGACTAATACCGCTTGTGGGTGCAGCTGGAGCTCCACTCGCTGGGGGCGTCACTGCATCGGGACCTGTGGCATGGCCCTGATCCCTGTCTGGGATACCCTGTCAGAAAAGTCATGAACAAGATAGAATGTCAAACTGTTGTTTTGACTACTTGTAGTCCACTTGTAGACCAATCACGCATTAAAACACATTGCTGGATTGGTGCGTAGCCTAAGACACATTAACTGTACCCACAGACATAACACTGTTCTTACCGTGAGCAGGTACTCCACAGCTCTGTCTGGGTTGTTGAAGCTCGCCCTCAAAGCTGCCACCACCTGCTCCCGCTCGTAGCCCATGAGCATCATCTCGTTCACCATGGCATCATATGATGGGCCTGTCACTAAAGGAACACACAAACACCAACACAGCAGGTGCATTTGAGTAGTGGCACCAGAGAATCTGTTAAGTTGTGTTTTCTCGGGTATTGCACTGTAATTAGCCACATCTAAGGCTATGTCAGAAAAACTACTTCCTAACCGTTAATGACCCAATATTTGCAAAAATAATGTCAAGTTCTGTTTCAGTATTTGACTTAAAATAGTAATTTATGTTAAAACATAGTTGTCAAACTGTAAAGTTCACCAGAAAGACTGAAGAAAAAAAAACCAAAAAAAACTTTAATTAGAAGAAATTAATAATAAAAAAACATTAAAATGCCTGTAAGAATTGAATAAAATATTCAAAATATGACCATAATGTGAAGCAGAGGACATGTTCTGCTCCCACGTTTTTAAGGTTACATAATACAGAGGAAAAAAAACACCAAAAAAAAAAACAAAAAAAAACAAAGGAAATCCTATGACAGTATATTAAACAAAAACACAACTTTAATGCATCACAGGGGAAGACGATTTCAGGAGTTAGAATACATAACGCTTAAGTTCTCTACTGTGTCCCATAAAAATAAACAACCTGCCTCAAATGTTGAAAATTCAGATGAGTGGCTATGAGTCATGATAATTAAGACCTAAAGGATTTGCTCTGAGCAAAGTAATATTTGCAAAGTTCAGAGCATGTGGCCAAAGGGAACTGTGGGATTATGTTTTGGCTGAGCTATGGAATCAGACTGCTCACAGATTACAATACATCAAAAACAGCACGCTATGGGTATCAACAATAAATAGTGTGGGCCACAAAACTTTTCTATCAGATTCATAATTACACTTCTGTCAGATCGAGCTTCAATAAAAAAAATCATACAATAATGAATCACAAGTAGGTTTACAAATGCAGCCTTACCTAGATTTGAAATTGCCTCATCAATTAGGTTTGTGTTTGTTGATGCCTCAGAGCTTCTACAAGAGAAAACAGGCTTTGGGTGAGGCATGATCTGCACATCACTTCTCAAAGAAATACACAGCGCTATCAGATAAACAGTTGAATAAACATCTACCCATATTTACCCGACTGTGGAGGAAGTTGGTTCAGCAGTCGAAGACTGTCTCTCCTCCGGTTTGTCATCTGTAGAGGCACGCTCTGTTGTGCTCTCTGAGCTGGACGATGTGGCGGGAGGTGCTGCGGAAGTTGTAGTGCTGGGAGCTGAAGTGGAAGGTGAGGACTGTGGGGCAGCTGAGGCTGTTTTAGGCTGCGAAACAATTTTTAAAATTCAAAAATACGTCACTTCACCAATATCACTTCACAGTCACAATGGGTCATTTACTTATGAGTTGTCATTAAAAAGATTATTTGTGGTTGTGTTTTACTTTTGGTTGTCTTTGCTTAAGGAATGACTTTGCCATCTTGAGGTATACTGATAAAAGGCCATTAGAGACACCTCTATGATATAACTAGCTAGCTTGAGCTTTCTTCCATATATTCTGATTGGCATATCTAGTTTGATCCTGAATAGGGTTACCGAAATCACTTTTTTTGCCCCTAAATCTGAATCTTGCTATAATGTGCATCTACAGACAGAGTCCCATTCCATTCTATATTTTCTTTCTCTCAAGGCCACGCCTACAATAAAATTTGTGACGGAATTTAGTCATCTGACTGCCGAACAGTTCTGCATGAACAAAGTACAGGCTGATCACCACTTTCTCTACTGTCCTGCAGTAGGTACTTGTACTATATTCAACAGTAGGGAAAGGGTACAGCAGGAAGATTTGGACAGGACTAAAACAGCCTTTCTATACCTTCAGTATAAGCAAAGTACCAACCAATTTGTCCAGTTTTAAATCAACAGCTGTCCATCTTAAATACAGCCATACAAGATTATAATCATACAAATTAAAATAAATAAATACATGTTAAAATATGCTCACAACACAATAATCTGCCATATACAAAAACTATATTTTAGTTCTCGAACCTTTGTCACCATGATGACCACAAAGTTCTTCTCATCGATTTTATACTCTTTGAGGGCTGTGTCATCGTTGAGGATTTTACCTGGAAGAAACAGACAAATTAGTCACAACTCTGTTTACTTCACTTGCCATTAACTCTGAAACAACATGAAGGGACAGAACAAAAGATTTTATCATACTGTATCATTGAATAGAAGATTGTTGAGCCGTTTAATCGCCTGCTTTTGTCAGAACATCTGGGCATCTTTTTGTCCTACTGTAAAGTTCAGCTTTTATTTTTTGTTATGTGTGTTTGATAAACCAAGTCAAGTGGAGTCACACAAACCCCACTGCTTAAAATACAATAATATGCTTATACAGTGCATACACTGTCTTTAACCTCCCTTGGAATTTGTCATGTTTGATTGCTTTAAAACATAAATTACATGTAATTAGTATTAGTGACATTTACACAAATCCTAAATACCACTCAGTTTTACTCCTGGCTCCCTGAATTCCATCTGAATGCACCTTTTGAAAGACAGATAATTACAACGCAAATGGATGCAGGAAGGCTGAGAACACATTGCAACCCTTCAGCAATTCTGTGTATATTGTTAGCAATCCTGTTAACCTGCTCTACATAACTGCACCACATATGTACAACATCATCCAACGCCTAAAATGCTATGAACAAAAATACCTTTATTTAGGCCTTTGAATGGATGAGTACAACAAATCCAGTGGGTCAATATTTGCCATACAATGCATCAGCTATTATAAATGTGAAAACAGATCCTTATTTGAAATTACATGAGTTAAATTACAACACATCAAAATTTAACATAACATGATTGAGAAGAAAGCAAGGAGTTTGGCAACTTGTGTCTCAATGAAGGCCACTTAAAGGATCAGGCTTTAATCCAACTGTAAACCAAAGAATATCCTCACACTGCGACTCAAAAATTGAGTCAAACATAAATAAACAAAAACTAAATCTAATCATCCCATTTTTCTGATCCTGCTAAAGAACTGTTCAGATCAGTTTTTATTTGTATGGAAAATCTATGTACAACACTTGTTAGTTTATTCAGTGTGTCAGCTGTCAAGAGTAGCACACATTGCTCCAGTAAAACCCTGGAAATGCACAGCAGTATGAGCAAGGGAGCTACAAGAGAACCACCAATGGAATAACCAGCAGACAGCAGTGTCAGTTAGTGTACGACAAAACACAGCTGGTCAATACCACTAAAATGTTGGGTAATTACAAATCCTGTCACAGCACAAGATGAATAAAGCCAATTAGTTGGAAAAACAGAAATGTTTGACTAATTAAACTTAATGAAAGGTCCATATCTAAGAATATTTATACTCTAATAATTCATATGTTTTATGCTGTTTTGTGAGGCTGGTTTTATTCTTGGATGCCATCGACATGAGTTGTATTGCCCTGATCAGTCATTTTCCAAAGCTTATCCTTGTGCCATATCAGAAGCAATTACCTGTCAGTTTTTCAAGGCAAGGTTGTGTAAATAGCCAATTCTGCATGGCGCCATTTTTCAAGGACGACCACTGCGCCTTCTTTTATTGGTAGTGTGCCTCTTCCTATACCTCCTAACCACAGCTCCAACTGTGTTTCAGCTTATGTTCAGTTGCCTACTGATGCTGTCTTACCCTCTCCCATCTTTACAAAGTCTCACCATCTGGTTTCTCACTTGTTCAGGCTGTTCCTTACCATGTGGAGCCATGCTGCATTAGACACAACCCAGGCCATAACTGTGAAAGCTGTAGTGCTATTTTATAGCCTTATTCATGCAATGAGTTTTTACTGGAAATCACAGGTTTGCTCACTTTGGTTGCATTGGGTTTGTACTTTGGGGCCCATATTTTCAATGTAGTCATTCCAACCTGTTCGTTTTAGACTATGCATAAGATCAAATACTCTTAAAAATATATATAACACAATGTTACTACTTTGAATCATTCAACATTTTTCTGATAATGGGTTCTGCTCAGTTTTGTTGTACACTGTATATACATCAGCAGAAAGAGATGTGGGTAGAAAAAGGGTTGTTGTGCTGCTGTCTAATATTTTTTAATGTTGGGTGATAGAGATGCTGTCAAACTTGTCCATCTTTTCTGCCACATAAGTTCTGGAGTCACACCACCTTCTCAATTGAAAGCATTAATAGTACTGGAAACTATTGAAGGAAAGTTGTGACACAGACTATATTTTCTTACCTTTCAGCTTTCAACGACTATCAGCCTCACAAATGTATTGCAAATGTCAATGGGATGAGACATTAGAGTAAAACCTAATAAATAAATGCAATAAAAATGTGAGGTAGATATTTTGCAAGAATGTCTATGTGTTATGTACCTCTAAGCCATTGAAAATCAATAATAAGATGTATCTAAGATCATCAACAGCGGGTAACATACCAGCATATATCAGTTTCTGGCCAGCAACTGAGAAATTGTCCTTTCCCTTCTCCTCTTCAATCCTCCCTTTTAATGTCTTCACCTGTGAAAAAAGGCCACTAGAATTTATTATGACAATGTTTTTTCTACGGAATACTATAACATAATAATAAAAAAAACATGATTCACCATTTCTGCCACCACTTTGTGAGGATTGCCCTCATTATATAACGAGTTAAAAAATAAAGTACAAAGTGTGCACTAGGTTAACTACTATCACATCATAAAAAATGGAGCTGAATAAACATTACACTTCTGACTCTTAAGTCTAACTGACTCAAAAAACATGCTGAGTTCATGTTCACATAATGAAATGTGCATGTTTCACGTAGTTATGCAGATTCATCGAAAGTAAAAGTTAACGAAAAGCTGACTTTCATAAGCAAAACGCCACAATGTAAAGTTTTATTATGATTTACAGTAGCCGTCAGACCTCGGTCATCCAGGGTCAAAGTTAGATTTAATTTTAACATGACGTTTAGAGACGGTTTACACTAGCTTAAATTCAAACTGCCGTTATCTTATTTAAATATGATAGCTAACTACATTAAATAACGTTAATTAACTGCTACTGTCGCGCCATTTTTAACTTATTAAACACAAAATGAACAGTGATAATTTATTATAGTTTACGGCTTCACAAACATTAAACGCCACAGTTAATGCTAAGTTAACTTGTCATCTTTTCTCCCCCCATCAGGAACCTGAAGTGGGCTACGGCTAAATGCTGACGATACAAACTACTTTCATAGTCAGTGTTTAATAAATAATGCGAATCTGTCTCAAGTTCCGCGTCACACACGAGCCACATTAATCCATAACAGTTTAAATAAAATCTAAGATTAATTTGTGTTATTTATGTAGACATATTAATCGATCGTCTAATTTCAAATATTCAAAAACTGAAGGACTCGGTTCCAGGACATACCCAACTCCCACTCCACCCCCTTCACAGATGCATGGTTTCAACTCTTACCGTCTCCTCTTCGTCGATGTCGATTTTGAACGTCTGCTGTTGTAAGGTTTTCAAAGTTATCAGCATTTTGTCGACTGAGTTTTTCTCCCCGCGCCTGGTTTGAACGTTGTAAATCCAACTTGCAAGAATCTTTACTGTTTTTGTTGGCTCATTACAAACTGTCAGCCGCCATGACTTTTCGCCTTTCTTCTTCTGTGTGAGTCAGTCAGGCTACAGCGCCCCTGCTGGTCAACTTTAACATCACAGTGACATTTCATTTTTATTCACCTGTGGGAGAGGTATATTGTGCCCTTTACTCAAATAAAAGTAGCAATACTGCTATATAAAAAGTCCTGTATTTACATTGTATTGTGAAAAAAAAAAAAAAAAAAAAAAAATATATATATAGAAGCCTCATTAGCAAAATGTTCTTGAAATATGAATGGTTAAAGCTTGCATTATGCAGGTTGTCCTCTTAGAGTGTTAGACTCTTATTGTATATCATTTTATTGAATTATTGTTACTGACACATTAATATGTAAGCATTTGTAAAGTTGTAGTTTGTCAATGTGGTTGCTTTATTTAGGCCCACTGTTGGACTGTTTATTAATATTCAGCAGTGTATCATATTTTATAAGCTGATACTATGTTTTGTATCTATCTGTAAAGTCAATTGTAGCCAATAACTATAAGTACAATATTTGTCCCTGAAATGGAGTAGAGAAGATGTAAGAAGTAAAAGAAAAGAGGAATACTCAAGTAAAGTTAGGTACAGAGTAAATGTGTTATTTTTCATTGATCATTTTTAACAGGAAAAAAAAACAATGACAACAGTAATAAGGACAAACATTTACATAAAAAAGATATGTGGAATATAGGAATATAACAACAGAAATGCAATATTACTAAAGCAAATTTTAAATAAATGTTGTAATAGTTTTTCATAATTAATCAAATTCATTTATTTGACAAGAGCCAATTGAACAAGTGCTGCTGAAGCTGAAAATTACTGCAAATAAACACAATTAACATAATGTTTTATAGCTACTTTTAAAAAAATATGCCCATTGCAGTACAATTACAACAGTTTCACTTAGAGAGGGTAACTTCTAATTTTTCACATGCAATGACACAAACACACACATGCTGCTGATTTAGAATGTAACCGTGACCAATAATGTTAATAACACTTAATAATACTCTCTATGAGATGGAGGTACAAATATCGCCTGATGCACACTCTTACTAACCCTCTCAGGAACACACACTCCAATTCAGCTGAAGACATTATGAGCAGCAGACAGAGCAGCAACTCAACCATGCAAGCTGGTGCACTGCAGTGCTTTTAATGTCTTTGTAAAGAATTCTTTGACAAATCTAACATCTTGATGCTGCTGTGTGTGTGTATGTGTGCCTCTCATGTCAACTTTTAATTGACAAGTGATCAAAACATCACTTGCATTTGACTTTTGGATGCATAAGTCGAGTGTCTATGGTGTTTTCCTCTCAGACTGACATTGGTGGAATAAACATGCTGCCCTCACTGAGCTCGAGATAGCCTTTTATGTTGTTATCACAAGTTTCAACAACCCCAGGTCCCTCAAGCAAGGAATTACTTTCTATGACTGCATGCGTGAGTCTCTCCCACTCCTCTCAACTGTCTCTCCCTGTCCTCCTGCCACTCTTCACTCCTCTGTCCTGACTTTCCCTTCCATCTCTCCTCTCGATCCTCTTCCCCTCTATCTCTGTCGTCCAGTTATTACAACAAGAGCACTGCCCTCGCCTGCCCCAGCCTAAGCACACACTCGCCAGGCATTCCTTATGTTGCTCCGCTCAGCAGCGGCAGCAGCAGCAGCAGTGTCCTCCTTTCCCCTCTACCCGCTGTGGCTGTGCCTCTTGCTCCTGTCTCCAGGGGTCGTCAGTTTGCCATCGGCCCCCTCTGAAGTGGTGAGCCACAGAGATCACTGCCTGATCTCAGGTGACTTGAAGATATTTTTAAGTGATGATGTTAGACATGTGAAATAAAGACTTCTACTGACTCCTGCCCCTTCTAAAATAGGCAGGAGAGGAAATGCAGAGGACATGTGTGAAATCTAGACTTTCAATAGGAAGATACTAGAGAGAGACTGCTCCAAGAGCAAAATGAAGAACCAGTGAAACATGGAAGCGTAGGTCATCTGAATGACGTGTGGTATGTAGGGTGTAAGAGCTTCAGCATTTCATGCATGTGCATTACACAGACTCACAAAGACAAACACAAGTACACACTCGCAACTGTCATTTGCATGGTTTGAGGTTTTGGTCAGCAGAGCTCTTGGAGGGTGTGGAGTAGAGTAGTGCAGAGTAGAGTAGAGTAGAGAGAGAGAGAGAGAGAGAGAGAGAGAGAAACAGAAGAGTGGAAGGGTGTAACACAGAGTGAAGGCCACTGAGATGCCTTCTCAGCCTGGAGCTATTTCCTGTGGACAAGCTGCTGGCACCATTACTGTTTGTTTCCAAGGTCTCTCTGGACATGTTGTGAGAAAATCATATATGTCACTGGAAACTGGAAATATGTTGCACAAAAGAAAGAATGAATAATGAATTTTAAAAAGAAATATGATTAAGTTTGGAGGAGGAGTAAGTAAATGCATGGAGGACTGCATCATTAAACCAGAATGTCTCCATTGAGTATTGAGTAAATATTACACAAAGATCGTTTTCCTTCTAACAAGGGTCTGCAGCCATCAGCATGCTAATGTTCACAATGACAACGTTAACATGTTGATGTTTAGCATCCATCCTGCAGTCCCTATAGAGCCGCGCCGCTAGGTAAGAATACCTTTTGCCTTCTTACAGACCTGCTCAAGCCTGTGACTCCCAAATGATTATTTTGTCCAAAGATTTAAGCAAAGAATGTTACCTTGGTAAGATAAGGCTTGCTCCAGAGGTGAAAGTCTGGTATTTTTTCCTGTTCCTGGTCACTTCCTTTTGGACTTTAGCCCTCAGATGTAAAATTACCATTTGCTGAGTTTCAGCCCCTCTGACTGCTGCCTACTGTAAATGGATGCCTGTCTCACACACTCTTTTACTTATGATTGAAATAAAACAGCTATGCCAACCCCCTCTTTAGTGTTCTGCCATCTAGAGACATGCTTGGGATTGGTATTTGTATGTGCACAATGAAGCAAATAAAAATGGTGGCGTCTTCTATGACCCAACATAAACCGGAAGTGACACAAAGTACTCACCATTTGATCAGTCTGATTGTGTCATAAAATGATAGGATTAAAGGTGATTGAATTAGAAAAATAACACTTATCCAACGGTAGCACTTTCCTTACTAGTCCCTTTGCCCTTCAAACACTTAAGGTGCATTTTATTCTTAATTTGCTATTCAGCAAGCTTACTTATCAGGGAATTTTAATACTTTGACATCTGTGCTGATATGCATAATTCACTGATTTAGAGGGCAGCGGAAGTTATATATTACACCCAAGGAAGTGATATGCGTGATATCAAGTATGCAGAAGATATATTAAAAAAAATACATCATGTTCCCACAATTTTATATTTAAATGATCACATACTGTAGCTCAGTCTTATCTCTTAACATGCTAGTGTCAAGTGAGGAAAAGCCACATTTTAGAGGCGTAATTACATTTTTATGGCATGACAGAGAGGAGAGAAAAGCAATCAACCGTTATCTGATAACTTTATTATCAAGTTAAAAAAAGACAATGAATTACAATATTTACAGAATATCCAGAGATAAATGGAATAAAATTGTAAACAATCATTCTAGGCAACATCACAACCCACCATCAGGTAATCAGATTTATATGGGAAGAAAGGCAAGAAGGAGAGATTCTAGTGTCAAACTATGGAGACAACAGTCTGAAAAGAGAAATGCATCGGAAACAAACTAAACATATATACAAGTATCCAGTGTGTTGTCAGCAGGGGTTTAACTTTGGGTAAACTGGGAATATTACAGTCTATAGACTGCACACAGTGAGGGATTCATAGTCATTTTCTATTCAAATGATCACAGAACAACAAATAATTTTGGGTTGACAGCTTCATTACCCAGATTGTCCCAATTTATCATCTGGTTTACACTGGGCTATCAAGCTGGGTGATAAGCTGCCTTACAAAGCTTATTACTACAACAACAGTTTTTCAACAGTTTTACTTTCAAAAAGCTACAAGCTGGTCCTGTAAAACACAAAAAAGGGCTTTGCGATTCAGCACCAACTCAACTGGTTTTTAAAGTATTACAAGGACTGAGGAGCAGAGTGGGGCTGCTATAGTCCCACCTATTGTTGACTGGGTAGACTAAGGGCAGGCCTCCTTGGAGCAAGTGAGCTGATGCCCTTACTGGCCATGGACAGAAGATACTGGAGTGTCAGATTGTGGATTAGACATATGTGAGCTAGATCTGAGAGGGATCTACAGGTTGACTGTCAACCCAGCCAAGCCCAGAAAGAGACAGAGCAGTTTGAGAAAATGCTCCCAAAGGAACTCATTTTTTTCTTGTCTCTTACTTTCCCATGTTTTTCTTCTTCAAAATAAAAGCCCTGACCATTAATCATGAGAGAACGGCATCATTTTCCTTCATGTGTTTAAATATTGTACAACCACACTGCTCTTCCTATCTGCTCATTCCCATCACAGTACAAAAAAGGAGATATTTTTCATCGTAACCAGACATTGTACAACAGCGTAATAATGTTGGATTGGGGACTCAAAAAGCCCCGAAGGGTAATCTATCATCTTTAGATTTATTTTTTTTTCATTTTTTAAAAATAAGAACACCTAAAGGAAAAAAGGGTTAAAGTATCCTTTCTGAAACACCACAGTTCAAACACTTAACGAGTAGTTTTTGTTTTCTATACATGGCTGCAAACATGTAGTTTACCTGGGTTCCACCAATAGAACTCTAATTCTAAAATTCTATGGTCCAAACCCAGGTTTCCCATTTCAATCAAAGGTTCAATGCTCAGGAAAGACAATCACAGCAGCAAACACAGCAGGCTTGGTAAATATTTTGGTACCAAGAACACAATTAGATTAACCGTGTTCCTCTACAAATTAGAAATTCTAGTTATCAGTCATATTATTTCAGACTGTTTTTAACGTTGCTTATTGGTCTTATTGGAATTTTTTTTGGACATAAATTTGACTTAATTGCTATTCACTTCTTTATAAGGCTTTAGGGCATTCAAGCAGCAAATTCCAGCAAATACAATCTCTGCCTTTTGTCAATATCAACAATAACACAACAACTTTGTCTAAAAAGAAGCACACAAATGCAGGCTATGACAATTGTGTCAACACAGGGTGAGAATTTAAAGGGGTTTAAGTTTGGGGGATTTGACACCTTTGAAAAGTCAATCTTCAACGTACCCAGTGGCACATATACTCTATGTATGTGGACACAAATGGTTTCATGGCCCTGACCTAGTTACACTTGTCTTTTCAGTGTATCCCATCATGTCAAAACTGGACCATAGACTGTAGACTGTATGAAAAACACGGCCACTGTCTGTGGCATCAGCCCAACGTTTCATTTTGAAGCCTGGATTTGAGTTTGCCTGGATGCTCCATGCCAGCCTGTCAGTCATTTGGAGATCCAAATATGGACACTGTGGAGGAACCTGGATGGAGTTGAGGTAATCACCAGGGCTGACTGTGAAAGGCCAAGACACCTGACAATCATAGCTTTAAACATACCCATTTTAGCATGGAATTTCATTTGTGGTACTCACATCATCAAAGAAAAAAAGAAAAACAGAAAAAAAGAAAAAGAAAACCACACACACACTAGCAGCACTTTTTTCCCCGTAAATAAAGTCCTCCCCTTTCCTCCATATAATAAAGCAGAACACGTTCTCAACAAGTTTCATGAGGACTATTTATTTGGTTGAAAACAGTTCCAATGAAAACTGCTCTAATTTTCCAATGCTGTGAGTTTAACAGATGAAATTCCATTCACTTCCACTGGATCAGGGTGGCAGCAGAAATCTCAGAGAAGGAGATCTCCAACCTCTGGCAAATAAACAAGCAATTACCACTAGAGGTTGATGAGAAAATATATAATTTAAAAAAAAAATCTGGTTCAAACCAGAGCTTTAAGCCTCAACATCCTCTTTGTTCTGATTTCGGTAGATGCTTAACCGTATTTTGTTGTTACAATAAAGCTGAGTTAAATTTGATCTAATCTGATCTTAACTAAATAACGACTCTCAAAACTGCCACTAAGGCACACATTAGGAAAAGTGAAAACAGATGTTGAGGCCATAAATTCTTGTGGGAATAAATCCTGACTTTATACTTTGAGAGAGAAGTTTTGAATTTTCCTAGTTACTTCAAAACAATTGGACTTTTTTTTAAACAATTAAAGCCATTTAGTGGCCATTAGAGGAACTGCATTTTAAGGCACTTGCACGCTGGCATCAGTACATCAGCCGTGATGGTGGACACTTTGGCTGAACATTGTGTGGTCCGATCCTGTGCACAGCGTGATCCAGTGAATCAGTCCGCATCCAGAGATGCACACACCATCTGCCATTAAAATGATGTGCACAGAGCTGGATTTGTGGCTCATCTCATCAAACATTTTACACTGAAAAGACAAGTGTAATCTCTGTGTCTTGGTCAAGATGCCACTAACCTGTTGTTATGCTCCAGGCTAACCCTTAACGGATACTGCTTTCATGTTACTCTTAACATATCTCTGTTGTTATTCTGACCTGGAGTGGAAACCTGGATCACAAACAACATGATATACTACAGGGAAAAGGACATTTAAAGTATTACCATTATTTCTATGATTATCAGTGAAATTACTGGACAATAAAATAGTAAAGTCAACATGAGAACGGTGCCACAGGCTGAAGGCTTATACGTAGTATAATATTAAGGGACCTAAAATATAGCAATTTGCTACAAACATTGGGGGAAATTGTCAGTATGTCTACGAATGAATAAAACATGATTTGTGATTTAGCTAAAATAGATAAGGTGCGACTCTTCCTCAAGGAAAACTTCTACACATTTAACACAAGGCTAAGATGAAAAAAGTCTCAAATTTCAACAAGAAACAAGAAAAGGTAGCTCTACAGTGGGCCATGGTTGTAAATGCTTTCATATCTTGTTTGTTTCTTCTAGGTAAATTTACAGTGCCCCTGTTTTTGGGTGAGCAGGGGGAAGGGGTGTAAAAGGTGCTTCAAATAATAAAATGCTAAATTTAGTTTATCATTTTGGACAAAATTCTTTATAAATAGCTTAGTTTTATCTAGGTGGGATCTTTCACTGTAGATTTGACCAGAATGTCAGCAATAAAGAGTTCTGTTCACTATTGGTTACCAATATATTAAGATCTGTCCTAGGGGACCGCTCATGTAAAGAGCTCAGCCATTTTTATGCAGCACAACCTAATACTTATATATGTAACACCTAAAATCTAATAATGTGCCAACTCATAAGAAGTCACTTTTTTTCCATTTCAATCTTTTTGTTTCCTTTGACGTTCTATTTTAAAATCCAACTCAGTGCTGATACTACCCATTGTTACTGTTTTCTAGCACAATATCCCAAGAGGCCACAATCTGTTCAACCAAATTGTTGATCCTTTTTGGTGTCGAGCATTTCTTTGTCCTCCATATACTGGCTTTGACTTCTCAGTGATAGATCAGCAGGGTTCCCTTCCTCTTTTCTGATGCTGGACATGTCCAGTCCTGTGTCCATCAGGACAGAGGAGCCAGTGGAAGATGAAGCTGAGGCCTCTATTGCTGCAGTGGTGCTGGTGTCCATCCGACTGTTGTTAACCATCCTGAAAACGCAAGAGGGCGCAAAAATAAGTATGAAAGTAGAATCGTCAACATGCAGTACAGTCTGATATAGTCTAATTAGAATAATCTACAGCCATGCTAGAGGCTGTACTGTGGTGCTTTGAGCTAAATGCTAACATGCTCAAAACACCCATGCTAATATGCTGATGTTTGGCAGGTATACTATTTACCATGTTCACCATCTTACTTTAGCATTTTAGCATGCTAACATTTGCTAATTAGCACTGTACACAAAGCACATCTGAGCTGCCCCTGATTATAGAGGTAGGCCTGGCTGGTTTTGCCGGTATTAGGTTGTAATTCAAAGTACTGAACAAATGAATAAACTTGACCTCATGATGGTGCTAGATGGAAAGACTGAGGATCATCAAAGTTATTAGATTTCATTCTGAAGGGGGGGGGCTAGGAATGCCTGTGCCAAATTTCATGGCAATCCTACAAATAGCTCACACACAAAGAAAGAGAGAGAGAAGAAGAGAAAGAGAAAAAGGAAACAAATACTAACATGCCATGTCGAAGGACATGTCGTTCCCACTCGAGGCTGTTGGTGAAGCATCGGCCACAGAACTCGCAGGGAAGACGCTTCTCGACAGTGCTCGGCCCAGAGCTGCTGCTGCTGCTGCTACTGCTGGTAGGAGATGCAAGGACCTCTGGGAAACAGAGTTCAAATGATTGGTTAGTCTCAGAATACAGCAAATTCACATGTGTTTATTTCCTATTTGTAACTAAATCTGAAAACAGTAGAAACATTTATTGCTAGAGTTAATCATTAATATGCAAGTAGTATTCCATAAGTCATTTTACACCAATCACCAAGTAAAAATGTGTAGTGTATTAGAAATGAATGTTGCCTCCTTGGTAGACCAGTGTTAGTGTTAGCTTGTGTTAGTTCTACTTTTTCCTTCAGAGAGCAACCAACACCAGTCAAGTATATTCAGTGACTTGTAGCCTAGGAGAATGAAATAAAGAAATCAATTCAGAATAACAATGCGAGTTTGGTTATTTTGGAAGACAAACAGTGCTCCTGAAGGACAGCTAAAACACATTAAAAATCATATGTATGTCATGGGACTTCCAAAATAAACAATATTCTGGAGGTGTAATTGTCTTCTTACTTATGAGCACATTTATTTGGCTTCATCCAGTATGAGACACTGGAGAATTTTTTTTTTTTTTTTTATACACAGATCACAATTTGAAATGAAATAATTGAGAACATGATAGCAAATGGCTTTTCACCAGATACACATTTACAGCCTGATCCCAGTAGGTTTGCTAGGAAAGCTGCTGTGAGATGAGCTCAAATGCAGCAGTTGAATAGCATTCAGTCGTGGTTTTGACTTGACGGGCCAGGTGTGAAGTAGACTTTATATTTGTTCTTTCAGCAAACATCAGCCATTGTACTTGACAGCACAGTGTGAGACATTGTTTTTATTCTTCCTGCCTGTTTTTTAGTTGAAATACTGTTGTGTTACTTTGTTTATAAATGGATATGGATTCTGTCTGTCTGTATGACTGAATGATAAGTAACATAATAGGTAGAGACTTGTATTCAGCCAACAGAACAGCACTTCACTGATGATCATCTGTATTTACCTTGTAGGGCTGGCTTTGCTTCCTCCACCCCCTTAACTTCCTCCTCTTCTTCTTCCTCCTCCTCCTCCTCCTCGTCTTCCTCTTCCTCTTTGATGTTGTCCCCTATCTCTTCATCATCCACCTCTCTCTGTTCATGCACTATGTTTTCCATGAGTTCCATTCCTTCGTCGTCGTCGTCCTCCTCTTCTGTTGGAACTTTTCCATCTACTACCATCTCAATCATTTCTCTCTCCTCTTCCTCCTCTGCGCTGCTCCCGTGTTCCTTTATCATCTCCAGCTGGTCCAGGTTGACTCGGCCCATCAGCTCAAAGTTGCGGATAACCTGATCAGAAACAGGAGGTATTTGTCATTTTGGTATAGTGTGCTCTGAGCTGCATTCATATCGGAGAACTCGCTTTTTTTCATTTTCTTTTCTAATGCAGCTTGTTGAAACCTTCAAAACGAAAAAAATGAATACATGATTTTGAGGTTGATTGTTCTTGTTATTTGCCATTTTTCTATATAACATTTACCACAGAAGCTCAAGAATGATACCCTTCCTTATTAGTAACGATTATAAAATCTCTAAGTAGTTTATTCAGATTATTACAACTGGGTTGAAACACTAAATGTGATGTTTGTTTGTCCCTAGTTGTTTGGTTCTTCGTGTACTACCGTACATTAGCTGTGTTTCTTGGATCTATGGTCATTAATTGTGACACAAAAATTTATACCCCACATTTACTCAATATCAAAGCCATAGTGAAAACAAGTTAATGGTTTTTTTCAGAAGCCAATTTTTCAACTTTATGTTCTGAGGCAAAGACACTGCTATAAAAGTTTCTGGCAGAAATTTATTTTAACCCCAAAGTACTAAATCAACAGAGATAGAAGGCTTTTGAAGATGAAGGTCGGTCTCAGTTAACAGTCAAATGCTCATGTTTTCACTGATCTCATTAATAAGATGTAATTTGAGAGAATTAAAAACGGAGCATCTCTGGAACAAGATGTGTATTTGTACACTGTATAATACAGGTGTTGAGTGAGCTAAAATGATCTGAAACAAAGATGGAAGGTTTGATAACAGCATTTGCTCATCTCATTGCTTATGCAACTTGTTGTACAGTAAATTATGACACTCCCTCTGAGTAATTCCCTCCTCCCATCCTCCCTAAAGACCCAGAGCTGGAGCCTGCAATCCACTTCCCTGCAGTGTCTGTCCCTCCGGTCTCCCTACAGTGGATGAGCATGAGCAGTGGATGTATCTCTCCTTTATCGTTTTAACAACAGATACTCCCAGGTCTACAATGGATATTCAAGCGTTTCCAACACTGAAGCATACATTAATAGTATTCCTACGGCAACAAAATAAAAATGAATTTACTGCCTGATGCGCTATTAAGACCTACAACTCATTCAGACAGAGAAGTGCTAAATGATTGCTCTGTGTCGCTGATGACGAATGAGTCACAGCTTTTAAATTATGGCTTGGCTTCTTGAAGCCAGCGGTCATACTTGAGGCAGATTAGAAATATCTACAGGCTGCCCTCTTTGCTTCCTTGACCTTCATCTACCAAACATCTCGACGCTTCTTTACCAAATGATGATATGAATGAGGAGGGTGTTCAACAACGCTGAGAGCCACAATTAAAAGTGCACTTATAAATAAGAATACAAATTCATAACTATAAGACCTCTCCACGTTCATCTGATCAAAAAAATTACACACTTTGTCTATTTCACAGAGCTCTGGTGCTCCTTCTCCTCACTGTACCAGAGATACTTGGTCCCTCCTCCGACCTATATCAGATTCTTCCTAATTTCCAGAAATATCAAGTCCCTCCCTCTCGACAACGGCAGGGTTGGTCTCTTCACCCGAGATCCACAGATGCCATATTCTGCCACACAGGAAATACTAAACTGTGGCTGTATTATTTCTCTTATCTGTATGTGTTAATATTTTAATCATCCATTCATCCATTATCTATAACCTGCTTTAGGTAAAAGGTGGGCTGGACATCCCAGCATGCTTTGTGTAAAATCAGGGATCCAGTCATGTAATGAATGAAAAATGATAACTGGGTGCCCTTTAAAGTTTAATGTACTGTAAACTCCTAAAATACCATCTGCCTTCTCACATCATCTCATGAATTATCTCCATTAAGGGAGGCTGAGAGATGAAACCTTCTTTCCCCCTGGATGTTGTTACAGTATACTGAAACTTGAGCCATTTGATATGTATGCACCTACCTCATCTTATTCTATTGTATCAGAAGCCATTTGTCTGCTATTTCTATCTCCCTATATGTCAAGGCACAGCCTAGAGTTTAATTTTAGATTTATTAGCTTGTGTAGAAACGCTTCACTTGAAAAAGACATGCAATATTTAAATATAAAAATAAGTTTGTGGGCCAAATTAAAAACATTAGAAAGTTTACATACTTTCAAACTCCTGATTGACTTTATGCTCCACTGTAATTCGAATCTTCTTATGAGTTCTCATCTAATAAAGCTTAATTAGACATGTTCATAAATACCATACACACATAATAGATGGTAGCTGCAATGGGATGTTTTCCCTGCCTAATATTAAGATGGACTGATTTGGATTTTAATGTGAAACTGCTGCAGGAACTGTTTACTTGCAGTCACTGAGAGTAGCTTGTTAACATTTGACTGATGTTAGTGGTTAAGCTACTATATAATTATGTCTCTTTGTAAAGTGATCAGTTTCACACAAGTAAATATGCTTTGACACTGGCTGAATGTAAAACACCCAAGTAAACAAAGCAATTCCCTGTGTTGTTGCTGCATTCAATCTCTTAAACATATTTTATTGGGTATTGATTGTTGTTGTTCCAATCTATCTGCATCCGCACCCTATCTGCTGCTTCAAAATGTGATTACAAGAAACATTTAACACTTTCTGAATGTAGGTTCCCTTTACTATTCTGCTGTGTTCATTTCCACTGTACTTTGTTGGCCAAAGAAAAAAAACTCTTTTTACTTGCCTGATTATATAAATCATTTCTTGAAAAAAAGAAGAAAGAAAATAATTAAATAATTAAAAAGGTCTGAGTATCTGGGGGTCAAATGTTTACAGGATATCTGTTGTTTACAGTTCAGCTGCTGATTACTGAGGATAGGTTTGATTTAGGAATTGTAAATCGGCTTTGCTGTCATATGTGATCTTTCAATACTGTGGGAATATGGACAGGCAGAGGTCTCATAATCAACTCCCATAAAAGCAGCAAAGGCCATATTTGAACAGTTGAAATGACAGAGTGTATAAGTTGTAAACAACTCATTCTACAGCCATTAGGAAAACTAATGATTAAAAGCTATTCTTACCAGTAAAACACATTCTCTGACTCTGATTTTGATGGTAATAAGTCAGAGAAAAGTCTTTTATCTGCAAAATGAGGCCATCATTTACAGTCATGACGGCCATATTCCTCTTACTTTTTAAATCATATTATAGAAACTAATTACATAAAGTATATCAATTTTAAATTTGGTTACAGAAAACTTCATATCTGGACTCCAACAGACCTTGTGCTCAAGGCGGAGATGCTCCTCTAGCTGACTCCGTCGACTGCTGTCATAATAGCAGAGCTGGCACTGGTAAGGCTTGATCTCAGCGTGCTTCTGCAGGTGCAGCTGCAGGGCCTGGTCACTCGAGCATGTGAAGGTGCATTTGTGGCAACGAAATACCAGGCCCTGAAGGTGGCGTGACAGCTTGGAGCGGCTGACCTCCAGTGGAGCCACTCGCTCCTCTGGTGGAGGAAGAGGAGAGAGTGATGTGGATTATTAGGTCGGAGGACGGGAAGAGAGGTAATGGTGGAGCGGAGGAAAGGCAAAGAGGAACAGTGAGAGCTATAAAGACAGAATTGGAAGAGGAGATGTGGGGGCGCAGGAGAGATATCAAATAACATTTGTCCACAGACACACACACACACAGACACACACACACATGCACACCACACACAGAAAAGTGTAATCACAGTGCCTATTACCTTTCGGTGGTTTTGTCATTTTCTCAGTTTGAACACAAACACACTTCTAGATAACTGAAGACAGTGTCATAAAAAAAAACTACCCAAACACTCCAAAAAGTTTGATCAACTCCTCAGTTCCACGTTTGCTTGTTTTTTTGTCAGTTTCAGTTCTCATGAAAGTTCACATATACAGTAAACAAAATGCCTTCATTATTATCATTATTATCATATTAACATATCCACATTACTTGTCACTGTCAGGATGCGAGGCCCCCAGAGGAGACTCTGCCTCCTGTTTCAAGTCTATGCTAAGCTACGATAACCCTTTCCTGGCTGAGTCAGACATGAAAGTGATCTCAGAGAGAGTCTAATCATCTAACTGGCTAGATATAAAATAGATCTATTACCCAGTGTGTCGAACTATTCCTTTTAAAGAAAGTTTTTCCGGGTCCCTGATGCGTACCTCTGTGCAGGACAATGTGGTCAATCATATTGCTCTTGTGTTTGGTGTGGTAGAGGCAGAGAGGGCAGCGCAGGTCTTTAGGGAGATCCTCAGGTGCATTGTTGTTGTGTCCGGCCTCCACATGCATGCTGAAGGTATTCCTGAGACAGATTGACAGGCAAACATCAGTCGACTACCAAAATTAGTTTGTCTATGTGGTGCGCTTGTACATTCATCTAGCATCATCTATATTCTGATAAACAAGATAACATAGCATACTACATCTCGGCCATTTTCCTGTTTCTCTCTGTCGAGGTGAAGTGTTCTCTTACTTGTAGCATGTGAAAAAGGAACAGTCTTTGCACTTGAAGAGCTTCTTGCCACCGTGGCGGTCCCTGTAGTGGCGGCGAAGGCTCTGCATGTAGCCAGAGCTGAACTCACAGAACTCACAAGTGAGGACGCCGTCTGGTCGATGGTCAGCCACTGTCGAGCCACCGGGCATCGAGCCGGAAGACATTTGACTGCGGGAGGCCAGCTGGTAATGACTAAGCTGCTGACGAACATCGGCTGGCTCCAGGTACGATGGATCTGAGAGAAGTATAGAGACATTAAGAAAACTTTATTATGCGGAACTTCTCTGTAGTTTGGAGCAGTGGTGGAAAGTACATTTACTCAAGTACTGTACATTTCATGCCACATTACACTTCTACTCCACTACATTCACTTACTTGTCTATTACTCAAGAGATTAAAATACATGGATTGTTAAAGATAAAACCAGTTTTGGCTTGTGACTTTCTACCAGAGGACACATTTCCTCTTAAAATCACATGGTTTCATTTAAATGAATTGAAACAGACAAAATGCAAAGATTACAGAAAAGTCTAAAGCATGAATACAGTACATTTGTTTGGCAGAACTGAGTTTTTTTTCTCATTTATTCACCTCACAACCTCAAATTTAGCGTGTGACTCTTGGAGAGGGCCCAACCCTCCAGGTTGGTAAAACCACTGGTCTAAACTACTGAACCTGATACTGTATAAAGTTGTTAAATTATATATCAGTTGCAGGGGCCATTTACGTTTGATACTTTCATTACATTCAGCTGATAACCTTCTGTGCTTTTACTTCTAATTGAATATTTTACATTTGTGTATTGGTATTTTTACTGAAGTAAATAATGTGTGTACGTCTACCACCTCTGGTCAGCAGATATTATTATGACGACATAATGTTTTAGCATAGCACCAAATATATTCACAGGCTACTGAGTATATTTATATTATTATTATATTAGTATCTTAGTATATTTCTCTTTGATGATTATTTTCTAACATGGAAAGGCAGTAACCATTCTTCATGAATGAATGAATGCTAATTTCAAGAGGATTTGGGAGCTAATTTTCAACCCACAATAGCCACTGTACATCTGAGACTTATGTTATACCAACACGGTTTTTGCGCAGCAGGATGGAGTTTAGCCTACTTTATGTATCTTCTCCAAATTGATTCTTTTTGTGAGAGATGTCTGATTATTTCTTCAAAAAGAAAATCCATGTTTTTAATATTTAATAATAAAAAAAGAAAAAAAAGCTATGAGCAGACTGCAGTGGATCTTTTCCTTTCTAAAGGAGACACGACTATCCAGAAATTGAGTTGCGCTCACACCAACTGTCCCCTCCCCTCTCACGGATACAGGAGTGTAACTGTGACTGTCATCATTCGTCCCCGACCATTTTCCTTCCTCATCCCCTTTCTCATGAGCCTACAGTGAGCGAGCTCATCTTCTCGTCCTACTTTGAGCCTCCGACACATCAATAAATAAACCACAGTGACACTAATAGAATATCTATTCATGTGAAAAATGCCTCATTCAGCACTCAGAGTATGAGGAAGCATGGAGGGGGAAAAAACTTTACTTTTTAACTTTTACTTTATAAAATGCTTGAGATCCAATTTCTCAGAGCCAGAGGAATTCATATGAATCAAACAATGCCACAGTTGGCTCATGCTTTTAATATCCTCACTGCATTGTGGAGATGTATGGAGATTAGATAGCAGATGGAGAGCAAATTTTGTAGTCAGGTAGTGGTGTGTCTTCTTGAATGGATTAAAGGCCAAAACTGTCTATTCCAGCACACTGCATAAATGACAGGTGGATTACTTGTGTGAGGAGTTGAAGAAGACAGAGGAGGAGGAGAAATATTTTAAGGATGGGGTTGGATTTCAAAGAATTTTCATAGTTTTGGGCAGGTGCAGGTGGAAACGTTGAGACAAACCACAGCTATATTCAAACCATTTTTTTTGAAAGAAGTTTAAGTAACCATCCCTGCTAATGAGAAGCAATCAAATAGTTAAACACATTTCACTGCCAAAATAAAAGCACAAACTCTCTATTCCACCACAAACATCAGACTTTTAGACATTCAACTGAAGGTAGCTACTCTGGTGCGGTAGAGAGACATTCAGTGTGTCAGCTCTGCTCTTTCTCAATGCTTCATTTGTCTTGGTGGGGCACAGCTGACAGTGGTGGTTGGTGCATTGAGGAATGCTGCCCTGCTTCAGCTCCAGGGAAGATTCCACAGCTCCAGCAGCAAGGTAACAGCTGCTGCCAAGAACAGTCTGCAAGCTACAGCAGTGGCTGCACGGACACTAAAACACCTAAAACATGGCATGGCATCAACCTACAGCGAAGGTGCCTCCTTAGTGGAATATATTCTGCAAAGAAAAGTGTCGCATAACAACATTAAAGAAACTGAGTGAAACCGAATCTGAGCCATCAGACTCTTAAATTCTCATATAATTTATTCAATCTGTGCACATAACCCTCTCCCAGATAGAGTGAATAAGATACAGACTTGTTGATGCTGATGTTTGGAGATGTAAACAGGAAGTAAACTTTGCTATGGTGTCAACTTGAGCCCTGTCTATTTTTATTTTTTTTTATCCTAGGTTTGTTTACAATTTGGAAAACTGGCAGCTTGAACAGTTTGTTGAATTAGCTACTAGCAGTTCCTGTTTTCAGTGTACCCATGGCTGTACAGACAGTTATTACTGGATTAGTTTAATACTGAAGAAAACTTAAAAATGTGATGATTCTCGGGCAAGTTCTGGAGTTATTTCAAAGCAGATTTATGGATGTTTATCTGCGATGGACCTCAGAGATGCATATACTCAGAAAGTTGTCTAAAATATGTCCATCATGTCTGTGAGTTATGACTTTTTTTCTGTGTCACATTGGATTCTACTTTGATGCTCAATTGAGATTTTCCCAAAAAAAATCTGGCCTGACAAGTATCATATGACGTTATATCTATTTAAGTGATATTACACATGATCTCATACCATCTGAGGCCAAGGGAGTCTGTTCTGTGTTACTGGCCAGCCGGGAGGGCCTGAGGGTGGCATGAGCAGCCTGGGTAGCAGCCCGGAGTTTGGGGAGGGTCAGGGCCTCACCGTGGTCTCTCAGAGAGTGCTCCTTCAGCTGGCTGATGGTCATGGAGGAGAAGGGGCACGACAAGCACTTGTATGTGTGCTGCTCACCTGGAAGACAAACGGGGATCACAAGTCAGCAACCTGACAAGTTTATGAATACAAAAGGAATATTAGATGAGGGTTAGCAGAGACCTATAAATCACTGATAGTGAAGAAAAAAACATGGTAACAATAAACACATCCTCCACCACAAACAAAGCTATTCCCCTCTGAGCCACGCTGCAACAAATATGTCACCTTGCGCTCACTTAGCACTCCCCTTGGACTAATTAGTGTAATTTTGATAAAGAAAAATGTTGAGCTGCATTGTTAATCAAAGTTTCATCAAAATTTCATCAAAATTCAAACACAAATGTCTTGAGATATCAGACATAAACACAAAATTATTAACAAACGTATTAAGTCAGATCCACATTCAAACCCTTCAACTTCCCCTAGGCAATTTGGAAGTTACTGTACAAAGTAGAATTTATATTATCCAACAAAAACCAACAGTACAGTATGTTAGAAACACTACTGCTACAATGTGAAACTAATGTTGTTTTTATTAGCTAATTTGACTGCTCTTTGTTATTTCTCAGTTAGACCTGACCTGACACAAAGACCAACATTAAATGGAGTTTTGCAAGTGGTGAGAACAAAGGACAGTACTTCATTATGATTTATGCTCCTCCAGTTTATGACTGTGCTTATGCCGTTTTGGCTACTGTGCATGTTTCTGGCAAATGCTTTGGTAGAGTTTTGAATTTACCCAGGGGGGATTTACAGCATCTTGCTTCCTGTTTCTGCTGAATATATTTGCTTAATGCAAGCAGTACCCTGAGGAGTGAAGCCATTACTACCAAATCTGATCTGACTGTAGCATGTTCTTACCAGAAGCAGTTTAATAAGGAAGCCACTTCCTTATCGAGCTGCTTCTGGTAAGAACATATTGTTTGGAATAAGCCAGCTCCTGGGTGTGGATGCATCAATCCAAATGTATCATTAGCCAGTTCTTCTAGTCCATAACAGGCTGGACGAGAAGCAAGAACACAAAGGTAAAGAACTGAGCCACAGTGATGAGATTTAATGTATATATACTTTTTTTTTTACCACAAAGAATAAAAGTGAATGTCTACATAATCACCAAACTCCACTTTTCAAATGTAATCACAACTCAAAATTGGTTTGTCTCAATTATCCACAGCAGTTGTTAACTCTTACTGCAGCTTCGTGTTGGCTCCAATCAGACAGTTGAGAGCACTAATCCCGCTGAAAATTGGCCTTTCTAGTTTGCCAGTTCTACAATTATTTATTTTGCTCGTGTATTGATTGCTCAGGTGGAGCTTTTCTTTTTTTTTTTTCTTTTTTGCATTTCTTGAATGCCTATGTCTTTGGATCAATGTTGCCGTCTGGCTCGCTCAAAAAACAAAAGCGATCACAGGCGGAGAATCACATCTAAGTAAAGACATCTGTATGCCTCCACCTTTGTAGCATTCTGAGGATTTCTCCACCATATTCCCAAATAAACAATATTAACAATATATTCATATGTTTGTGCTTAAATCTGGGTCCAAATTTGATTCATTTGGATGTGCTTAATTAGGTGTGTCTAATGTACTCAGTGAATGGTAAAACTGCTCCTCAAGCTAATCCACTGGTTGCATTATGCTGGATAAGATAAATCAAGCACAGCATCGTTATGTGGAGGATGATAAACAGGAAACTGCTATTCTGGCCCGGGAATACCTTGTTAGTCATGGATACAGCTGTAAGATGTGGTTTAATATATATATATGTGTGTTCTCGTGTGTGTGTGTGTGTGTGTGTGTGTGTTTACCTGTGTGTGCCTTATGCAGGTGGCTCTTCAAGCGACTCACGTAGGCAGATTTAAAGGGGCAGAGCTTGCACTTGAAGGGCTTGTGGTGCCCGTGGTGAGACTGCACATGTCTGTCCAGGCTGGCGATGAGACAAAATATTTATTAAAAAAAACAAAAAAAAAACAAAAAAACAAAAAAACAGAAGGGAGGATAGGATATGAGATAAGAGGATAAAAGAAGAAAAAAAATAAATGAAATGAGGACAAAAGGATAGCAGATAAAGAGAGAAAGTGATAAGAATAGGGTACAGGAAAGAAAGAGGCAGAGCTCTACTCTACAGCATCCACTTTGATGATTTCAACAGCGGGGTTTTCAGCAGCATCTAAAGCACTCAATTCTGTTTACCTCACAAACAACAGCCGCACATTTTCCAATGACTACAGAACAAGGAGCCGTGGGGTGAACTCATCTACCCACAATCCCCTGGTGGGAATGAGTGTGTGAGTGCCTGTGGGGACGGTGGCTGTGTTTTTAATGCCAGCCTCCTAGGTGGCATGGGAATGCGACTTCTTTCTGGGTCAGGGCACATACAGTACAGAGGTATTACACCTGGGAGCTCAGAGGTGATGAGGACTCTCTCCTTCCCTTTTGCTCTATGTCTCTGTGATGGATAAAACAAATCACACTACCAAAAATGTCTGCCTACGTTTAATGTTTGTCTCGCTCTCCTAGGAGGCAGGAAATCTTAGAGAAGATGGAGAAGAAGAGGATTCAAAGGGAATGTGACAGGGTAAACAGATCATGGTGTAAAACTGTGCTCTACACGAAATGAGTTTAACATCCAGCTGATTTGTAGAACAGCTGGTGGAAGTCTTGTAAGGTATACAAGGGCGAGGGTTTACAGTATACTTCTACCACAACTACATATATTGTAAGGCTGCAGGTATACTGATCTATCACCAAAGAGAAATGACACAGTTAATACATGGCTTTGTTCTCCTGCTAGATTTTACTGGCTGAAGTAAATTTGGCAGGAACAGAAACATTATGAGCCTTGTAAGTTATAATCAAATCAAACCCTGTTTATTATTTATAGTTTGCATTTTTACAGCAACAGTTATTCAATGTATTTACATTTTATATTTATCTCACTTTTTTAGTAGTTTTCATTGTTTGTGGTGGAGTCGCCACTCCCACACTTCGAAATTGCCTTCAAGGGATTCAGGATATGATGTATGTAACAGAGCTGTAAACTACTGCTGATGCAAACCAAATATTTCCTATATAATATTCAACTGGGAAAACACAGGGTGGCTTTTGTTGTGGCAAAGCCACAAGAAACACAATGTGTTTTTAAACAGACGTTTGCACTGATCACAATAGTTAATGAAAATTGTGTCTACAAAACAAGACATGGGGCATTTGGGTCTGAATTCTTTTCATCAGTGGGAGTAATAGAACAAGGAGCAGCCACAGTGAGCTGTTAGATGAAAAGCAACAGGGGAGAGCTACTTGTGCCATGGGCAACAATTATTCATGACTTCTCTGTTAAAACAACTTAAGTTTGTTTGGGTGCATTATGAAAAGACGCACCAGTTGCATTTCTGAGAGGGTAGCTGCTCAGTGAGTCTTGGCTGCAGTATTGAACTGAACTTGATGTTGCCAACATAACCAAAGCAACCAGGTCTAATAATCAGAACAGATCAATGTTCAATGGAAGATAAACACTGATAGAAAAAATCATAATAGTAAATATGTGTTTACTTTGGGCAATGTTGCCTAACTTACTCTAATTTACTCTTTGTAAAGCAGCACACAATACAGAGGGGGCGCTACTGTAGAATCAGTGTTAGAGGTGTCAATCATAGATCCTGCCCCTTCCTACTTACTTGTGCCTGAAGGGTGAGACGAACTGGCAGTACTGGCAGCTGTATTTGTCCTCTCTGCTGAACAGCGCCATGGCTGAGTGGCTCCTCTCGTGGGACCTGAGTCCCTGCATGGACATGAAGACTCGGTCGCACTGGGCACACGGGTGACCCCCTGCTGCTAACCGCTGCTTCAACTGGCCCTCTGACACCACGGCCACGAGGGCCGCTGCGCTTCCTTCAACGGCATCCATTTCTGGATCAACCGTCTCTGCGGCCACAGCAACACCGCCAGAAGCTGTGGAAACCAAGGACGGGCCCTCTGCTTCAGCTGCTTCATCCCCCTCCAGGTCGCCATTGGTTAGGCCCTCTGAAGGCAGGGTCAGGGGGACCTCGCTGACTTCCTGCTGCAAAACAAAGAGGAGAAGCCTCAGATGTTCAGTAGCTTTTCTGTGCCTGTTAGATTTTGTTTGTCAAAGTGTTTCATTATGCAGATGCACGACACTGCAATAACGAGTAAGATTAAGGATAATGTATCTGGATAGTAGTACCAGATGACAAACATAGCTGTACATTAAAGTATCACTTAGAATCTGGCACCTGTCACTCTTTTTACTGGATCAGACGCACCATATTAACAATGCATAAGCAACAGTTAAGCATCTGTCTAACACCTATGGTTCTGTCTATGCTTTGTCAGTACAATGATTTTCAGTTACATTGTAGTTAGAGCTCTCTCTCGCGCTGCTTCTTTTACTCTTACTCTTTGTAAATTTTTGCTGGAGTGCTGATCAACCTTCCATTAGCTTTACATTGGTTTGAAATACTCCAAACACTTGGCCAAACTGCTTCAAGCTGTGGTGTGAGCCTGTACGGGTATAAGATAAAACTGTTCTGGGAAAAAGTGAAAAACATAAGTTATTCGAGTCCGGCACAGACGAGCCTTAATCGTAAGTTTAACCAGCGGCTAGCTCCAGCCCTGACCTGAGACTCTGTAGTCCAAAGGTATTTATGGACACATGATACTCAGTATGATATTAAGTTGATAGCTGTATGCAAATGGAATGTGACAGGAAAATTTGAACAAGATCTCTTGAATCTGGCCAGAAGCTTTGTTACATATCATCCTAACTCTCCTCCGTCTTTTTATATATGTCTCAAACATACAACTCTTAAGAATAACAACAAATCTTTATACCAAAACCACAAGCATTTACTGTGAGTGACTAATAAACTTCTGCTGGCCACTAGACCTGATGATGAGGCCAAATCACCCATGTGAGAAATGAGAGGATACAGCACAGGTACAGAGCTTAAAGAGGATGCCTTACATATTCGCTTATCTACCAACAGACAAAACAAAACTTCCACATCAGTTTCTACTTCCTTCATCTGCTGGAGTGCAGGCTGGTTTCTGCAGTCGTCACAAGCACACAGACAATCACCATGACTTTTTTATTGCCTCAAGGAAGCTCATTCTTTCTGTGGAAGGACCTGACCCTGCACTTCATGCAGCCATAAATAAGATGTGGCATCCACAGGCCCAACCTTGCCATCCAGCCTGCCGTGACTGCACTGTCAGCCTGTTCTTCATCCAACTCTATCAGAAACCATTGCAGCTCTCGAATTGAAACAGTATTCGTGATACTATAAAAAGCAACGTTTATTTTTACCCTCTGCGATGTGTAAAACATACGGTCTGCTCCATCTGGTGGGAGATGTTGTACATGGACGTGGTCTTTGTGCTGCAGGCCATGAATGCTTACAGTTAAACCACCTAAACCCTGACAGGGTTAGTGCCATTGGCTACACAGAGCAACATTTCATTCCTGAAAGTGAAAGTCGCAACAGGAAGGCTCCCTTTTTGTTGGCAGATCTCAGTTGTCACTGTGAGTTCGGTGCGTCTTCACTCTCAGTGGCCCCAAACCATCTCATCTTAAATACATAAAAGACAGACTGAGCGTCTGACGGAAGAACCAGGCCTCTCCGTTTGGTGAGGCGTTGGATCCTTAGGCCTGTTCCCCTCACTGGCAGCCTCAGTGGAATACTAATGTTGGAATGGTTACCCGCCGCTGCCCTAAAAGTTATGGCTCACCACTCTGTCCTCCAACCCCCCCCACCCCCCCCACCCCTACTCTCTTCCACTGCAATGGGACAGCATTGCTTGTTTTCTCTGGGGGAAGCTGACAGACTGTCTACCCAGAAGCCTATGTCAGTAATAAACAAAATGGGAAACAGAGCACCCAAGCCCAGTAAAAGAGATCGCTGCAGAGCGAGGAGGAACAGGAGTAAGACAGAAACACTGGGGACCGACCAAGTGGGTCTTTCAAGTGTTGTTAATGTTAAAGTGGGAGTGATTTATGAATACTGTACATTTGTTTGATCTCTGAAGAAGTTGCTACCCAATTTAGTTGAGACATAGCTTGACATTTTAGAGGCTTATTTGCTTTTTTTTGATGTGTGTTAGATGAGACGACGGATACCACTTTCATATCTGTACGCTAAATATGAAGCTACAGCCAGCAGCTGGGGAGCTTAGCTTAGCATAAAGAGTGGAAATGGAGGGAAACCGGTAGCTTGGCTCTGTCTGATGTTAATAAAATCTGCACCTCTAAAAACAGCACCTCTAACATTAAGCAAACCAGCCGATGGCAGAAGCTTCATATTTAATGAACATCGGACATATGGAAGTGATGCCAATCTTCTCATCTAACTCTCAGCAAAAAAGCAAAGAAATGTGTTTCCCAAAATATCTATTATTATTTCTGCTATTATTGATTTCATGCATTTTACAGACAAGCAAACAGCATATGCCATTATACATGAAAAACATATTTTGAAAAGAACTTTAATTTTACCATAAATAAGGAATAATATTTATATATATTTAATATTGATATGTGGATAGCTAATATGAAAATATTCTAAATTAATGTAGCAAGTTCCCCACTGAAATGAGACAAATATAATGCAGTAACAGCTTCAGTTAGTAATTGAAGACTAAATCCAACTCCATTTACCTTGACATGTCCCTCTTTGACCTCTCCATACTGGACGTGCTTCCTCAGGTGGTTGCAGATGGCTCGGAGGGTGGGGTGCACCTCTATGCAGAAGTTACACCTGAATCCTATGGGAGTTTTATTTACAGGGCTTTCCTGTTCCGAAAGAAAAGTACAGAAAGAACCTGTTTAAGTTATTGTTTAATTTTTGTTTGACATCTTTTTAATTTGCATTTGAAAGTGATTTGTGACGAAGCTGTTTCTCTTAAATTACATTAACAGTGTAATTTACCTGAATCTAAACCAGCTGATGTATTTGCCACAGTCAGAAGATACTGCTATCTCTCTCTCTCTCTCTCTCTCTCCTCTATGAGATTGACCTTATCTCCAATAATACTGCCACTGTTCTCAAATTTCACATTCACTTGAATGGGAAAGTGGTCTCAGACTTTTGGACCCCACTGTGCTTTAAATGAGATCAATGGTATTTTTAATGAACTAATTATGAAACTAATTATCACACCTCATTATCATGCACTGTTATATACTCCTGGTGACAGTGAAGAGGCCAATCGAAATACATTATTATCTCTTTAATTATTTCGTCACTTCAGTTTTGGCAGAACTGAACTACTTAGGGTGCATCTGCAATGAATGTGTGTTTATAAAATCATGTTTGGATAAATTAACTTCACTCTCAGAGGTAGATAATGTCTTTCAGCTGTTTTGTTTTTAAACCACGGGAGCTTTTGACCTCCACGAGTTAAGGTGTGGCATTAGATGATTTACATTCTCTGATTGACAAGGTTTTAGGGAGACTTGTATCTTCACTCACCTTGTCAGGTCTGTTGTCAGGTAGCTCTGTGGCTTTCTGTTTGCTGAGAAGCTGCTTCCTCCTCTCCTGCCTCATGGCCCTCTTCTGAAACTCCTCACTGTGATTCAGTAGATGTCTGGCCAGAACTGGGAGAGCCAGGAACTTCAGCTCACAGTGAGAACACTGGTACAACTCAGAGTCCTCGTCCCCAGGACTGGGCGACACCATAAAGTCCCTCTTCAAGTCATTGCTGTGGTGGTCATTGTAGTGCATAGAGAGCAGCTCGCCTGTGCTGAAAGACAACCGGAAGCATTTTAGACACTTATATGGCAGCCACTCAACCTCTCTGTCCTGGTCGGGTTCAAGTGAAACCTCCAGCACTTCCTTCTCTTCCTCTTCCACAGCAATCTTCTCGGGTTCTTTGGCATAGATAACGGTAAAGTAGCGACCAAGCTTGCTAGCATGCTGCTTCTTGGGGAAGACACCTGGGTGGCGTTTAATGTAATGTGAGACAATGCTCTTCCTGCTGAAGGCCTGGAAGGCGCAAAGAGAACACCTTCGTCTCTCCACAGCCAAACGTAGGTCTTCACTCATTTCTGAATTGTCTCCCTCTGACAGCGGGGGCGCTATCACTTTGGCGGGCTTCTCGCTTAAAGTCTTGGAAGCAGCCAGACAATGGGTATAATAGGCATCAATATCATGGCGCTTCTGGTAGTGTGCTGCCAGGCCTTTGCGTATAGGATTTGTGTATGAACACAGAGCACATTTGAAGACATTGTTTTTACCCTCTGGCTGAGCACGGACATTGTTGTGCTTGATACGGTAGTGGCGAGCGATGCCTTTCCTGGTGGAACAGAAGTATTTGCAGAGTTGACACTTGAATACAGCATGTTTTTCTGTCTTATTGATGGGTAACTGGGAGAGGGCAAGGTCCAATTCACTGACCTCCTGGACTTTTGCTGCACTTGATAGATTACTAGCACTGCATTCAGCTACTGGCTCTGTGTCTTTACCAGAAGAGAAATTTGTCAGAGAGGGAGAGAACATTTCAGAGGCAGACTGATTGTGATACTTCTCATAATGGATTTTGAGTTTCTCCAGTGTCCCATGTGTGTACGGGCACATTTTGCATCTGTATGCGCCGTAGCCCTGCCTTTGAGTTTTGCACTTGTCATCTCCTTCATTTAAGTCAGTGATTTGCTCTATGTCATCTGCAAAATCTTCTGCTGTGACTTTCACTAACGGGTGCCTTTTCTGATAGTGGGTGAGGACACCATGGATGCGAGAGTTTACATATGGACAGTGACGACATTTATACACAGAACTGGGGTTGATGTCTGCCTCCTGTGCAAAATCTGCAGCTTTTACTTTCATGCCTGGGTGCTTCTTTCCATAGTGAGTGAGGAGGCCATGGAGACTGTTGTACTCTGACAGACATACAGTGCACTGATAGGGATTGTTAGAGATGGAAAGACGTGGGTGGGAAGGATGAGGATTGCTTTCTTGAGGTGGGGTGGCGATGACCAGCGCTCCATCATCTTCAATAGACTGGCAATTGAAAGACACGTGTTCTTTGGCGACCTGCTGGTGGATCTTTTCAGCTGAGCCATTCCCTTTGATGATATCCAACAGCACAGATTCATCCCCTTTGATGGCCCAGGGGTGGACCGCCTGATAGTGACTGGTGATGTCCCATATTGTACAGGCCTCAAAGGCGCAGTCTCTGCATTTGTAATGTTTGGTTTCCATATTGCCTCCTTGTTGTTGGGTGGTTTCCGGCCCAGCCCACAGCTTGCTGGCCATGTATGTGTAATCGACGTTGTGCTCAGGGTGGCGTCTTTGGTAATGGAGCAGCAGACCCTGGGGTTCAGCATGGGAGTAGATGCACCATTCACAGTGGTAGCCAGCCTCCAGTATGCCATCTTGGTAAGCCCAGTGTAAAATGGTCATGGCCGTGGCTTTCACAGTGGGGTGCTCTTTCTTCAGATGCTTCTTCAGGGCATAGACATAGGGGGATGTGTAGGAACAGTGTCTGCACTTGAGGTTACGCAGGGGCGCAGCGGTTTCAGGGTCAGGAGGGGCTGGGATCATGGCAGAAGAGACGCTACCCGACTGAACCATCTGTGCACGCTCACGCTGACTCCGGACAACTGCAGTGTGACGACGTACGAGGTCAGCGTTGGCCTTGGTTTCCCTGTGCTTCTTCTGGTAATGAATGAGCACTCCTTTTACAGTGCGGTTGCCATAATCACAGTGCTGACAGAAGAACAGCTCATCCTCACCTTTATCACCACTTCCTGGTTTAGGGCTCGAGTTGTTCGATCCATCGTGACCGTTATTTTGAAACTGCTTCAAAAACTGTTTGGGAGCCGCAATTTGCAATTCATCCATTAGTTTCATCAAACCAGGGGTGGGAGCGCCATGTTTGATATATTTTGCAGTTACTTTTACTTCTGGGTGTCTTTTCTGATAATGGACCAACACACCAACAACGGATCTGTTGCTGTAAACGCAGTGTTTACAGTAGTACATTTCTTCATCTGATCCATACAGTGCTGCGCTTGATTGTTTCGGCGGCGTAGACATGCTGAGGTTAAAGGAAGAGTTGGCTACAGGCTGCGACTGATCCACTGACATGACCTTCATGGTTTTCTGTATACGGAAATAAGACGCCTTTTGCTCTGGGTGTTTCTTCTGGTAGTGCACCAAAACAGAGTGCATGTTGGGACTAGCAAAGGAACACACGTCACAATCGTAGACAACAACGTTACCACCCATGGCCTCTTTAAGAGAGTCTGCCTCAGCACTAGCTTCAGGGGTCTTGGAAACGGTTTTCAGCACCGGGCTGGAGGAGGACCTGGGCGTCGACGTGGCCGAGTTAAACGTCTTGGGGCCGGAGTTTAATATTTCCCTCAGAGTTTGCGATTCACCTGCTTTGTGGGGCTGCTCCACGATATAGCTGGAGAAGATCATGGCGTTGTTGATCTTCACTGTGGGGTGCATTCTTTGGTAATGGGGCATTAGGCTCCTGACATTGGGGCTCGTATACGAACAAAAGCGGCACAAGTATAACAGATGCGGTTGGTTGAAGTTGAGCACGTTGCTTGCTTCAGGGTGGTGATCCATGTAGTGTTGGTGTAGATCATTGTAATTTGTGTATTCAATGTAGCACTCTAAGCAGCGGAAGACTGCGCTCTGGTCTTCGGGGTCCAGGATGTACTTAAAGCTGAACTTGATATACGGGTGCATCCTCTGGTAATGGGTGCTGACGCTACGAGCCGACTTGTTGTGGTAATCACAGTGTTTACAGTAGAAACGTGTAGTTCCGGTTTCCTCTGAATATTCAGCGTTCTCCTGGACAGTGCCGTCAGTGGGATCAGCAGAGATGTTTTCACTATCATCTGAGAGAGTCAGTGATATAGGAATGTTTCTAGGTTTTGATTTGGGGTTGCTTTTTCTTTTCCCTATTCTGCCTCCCTCGTGAGAGATCATTGATTCTCTCCCATGAAGCTGTTGTGTGTTGTAGGTAAAAACTGGGTTTTGGCTGTCATGGTCTCTCCCCTCTTTATCAGCACCGGTGTGATTTTCTCCTGCATCTTCTTCATCCATGTCATCCAGATTTATGATCATGTCCTGTTGGCTTTGGCTTATCTTACTTTGAAGGTTACTCGCAATTTCATCAATTCTAGTTCGCTTCTTGACCGAGGACAAGTCCAAAGGCAAGTCATTAATGGACTTCCTGGCTCTTTTCCCTGTTACTAGGGGCTTTTTGGTGGCAAGCCCTAAAATGGAGGTCTGGGTTTTTTGTAGAAAGATTGGAGAAGCGTCCACCTCAGAGTCTGGCTGGTCAGTCAGCTGGCTTTCAAAGACAGAGGGATCTAGGTCATCACAGTAGGAATGCTTATGCTGCTGGTGAACCCTCAGGCCTTTCAGAGTGGTGGTGGAAAAGCTGCAGAGCGTGCAGCGATGAGGGTTCTGCTGGTCGTTCGATGTGCTGGTTGTCTTTTTTCCATTGACTTTGGAGCTTACGTTACCCCCATTCACTGGCTCTTCAGCGTTTTCACTCTGAGGTTCTGGACTATCACTCGTTAGGTCCATGGTCTCTAAATCTGAGGAACTGTGGCTCTGTTTGTGCGCGCCTAGTTTAAGAGGACTGGTGCAAATAAATGGGCATTCATCACATTTATACACTGTGGTTTTGCCAGAAAGGTGAATGTTTTCAATGTGGCGGGAAATGCTCCGCCTGTGCATGGTGAGGAAGGAGCAGAAGGGGCACTGAAAGCGGTTCATGTACTTTCTGAAAGGTATTCCTTTAGTCTCCAGCAATTTGTTATCCTCATCAGTTAAAAGCTGCTTTGCGTCTGCTGACAGGGTTCCAGTGTAGCTGGGATCATCTATATCACCCAGCTCTTCATCGTCATCATCCTCTAAGCTGCTCCTAGAGTCTTCCTCGTTGAGTAAGTTGGCATCCATCTCTATGACACTGTTGGGGGCATCAGATGAAGCAAACCTCTTGGACAAAATAGAGGAACCTGTGCTGTTGGGTGTTACTGCACTAATCTGTGCATACTGAAAGGATGAGATCTCTGGGACTGACTTCTCCGCTGTGTTTTCTGGTGTTTTTTCTCCCGTCTCCTCCTCCTCCTCCTCCTCCTCCTTCCCGCGAACATCAGCAAAGCTCATCTTTGATCTAGTCGGGCTAGAGGGAGAATCTGGCTTGGGCGAGTTTGCACTTGCCTCCCCCTCCAGCTCCGCAATGCAGGAAACTATCTTGACCTTGTCGCTGTGCTCCTTCACCACGTGACTAGTCCAGCTGTCCTTCTGGTCAGTCTGATAGTCACACCATTCACAGGCAAACATTCCCTTCATGAGTCCACCGGCTGAGTCAGACTCCTCTGCAGTCTCAGCGTATTCTGAAGGATCTCCAGTGCTCTCTGAGGGAACTTTGCTATGATACATTAGTTGGTGTTTCATTATCCTCGCTCTGCGTGGAGACTTGTACGTGCAATACTGACAAGAGTACACTTTTGAATGTTCGTTGTGCATTACAACGGTGTAGCTGGGCTGCTTAGCTGTCGGTGAGGAGATACTTGCATCTGGATCTTCCTCTGCAACATTGTGCACTTTTTTGGTGTGGTTTCTTAAGAATGACTTTGATCTGAAGTAACGGACACAGAACTTGCACTGGTAAAACGGCAGATGGGTTTCAGCGGTCTGCTTTTGTGACGTTTGGTTGGAACTGTCAGCAGAGTTGGGGCCTGAAAAAAGAGAAAGTATATGAGACATTTATAGTAAAACAGTAACATTTTCCTGCCATTATTTAGTCCTTCTGTGATTTCTGTTAATAAATTCAGCCACAACTCAATACATTTTTATGCTCTTCACTAAAGTATACGATCATCCTACTGTAAAGTGTTCTCTGAAGAGAGTGTTTCCTAATCCCCAACAAATTAACAGTAACATCGGAATTAATGTGGTAGACATACTCATTCCAGCTTTAGGAGGCGTATAATCCTTGTCATCCTTATCCTCATAGTCCTCATGTTCCTCTTCTTCCTCCTCGTCTTCGTCCTCGTCTTTCAGAGAGTCAGACTCATCTGCATCTGCAGGCTGCAGGAAAACAGTGTGCACTTCCTGAATATGGGTCTTCAAGTCATCATATGACTCGGCACGGAAGTCACAGCCATCACACTGCAGTACCTCCATCGCTACAAAGAGGGAGCACTCCCTGGAAAATCAGGGAAACCTGCAAAGAGAAAGAAAAGAGAATGGAAAAAAACATTAGGACATATGTCATTTTCAAAGGAGTACATGGCAGAATACATGTTTGACTCTAGTGATTGCGAATAAAAAGAAAAATTAATTTATGAGAATCATATTAAACTATTCAGAGGAGCCATCAATGATGCAAATTAAGGGGTATTTCCGATAACAGAGGGACTCATATAAACAGAACCATCACAAAGCTTTAACACTGAAGTCATTTCAGGACTAATGTAATTCTTCAGTATTCAGTGTCGTGACAAGGCCCTTCCATAAAAATGAGCTTGGTGATGATATTGCATGATTTCCAATAGCAATTCCTGCTGAGAACAAAGTGCACACCTTTTGCACATAACAAGACAATTTCAAGTACAAAAATATAATGTTTAGAAATGTTTACGATTATGATTATGTGTTCACAAGATATCTTTTTAAAGCCGAGCCTCATTTGCTAGATTTATCGAGCCTCTTCAGGTTGCATTTGCAAGACCGTGCTTCAAAGGGATGTGGCACATAGTTTTTCTGATGTTGCATTGTTGGGGGAAAATCTTTTTTGGATAAAATACTGTTATTGCACTTGAGGAGGAGGACAGACACAATATAATTTGCATTTATTCTTTATGATTACTTAAATGCTGAGAAATGTTGGAGAGGGATAAAATGGTGAAGTAAGAGCTGAAGTTGAAATATTGAAAAAATAAAAATAAGATGTAGCCCTTGAAGTCTAAATCAAATATGTCATTGAAACACCTAAAAAAAAAAACATGAAAAATTAGAAGTGAAGTTGAGCTTTGCTCCTGCAAAACATGTTTTAAAAACTGAACAAAATAAAGGTTCAGGAATGGTTTGAGGAGCAACAGCAACAACAAGTTCAACGTGTTGACTTGGCCTCCAAATTCCCCAGATCTCAATCCAATCGAGCATCTGTGGGATGTACTGGACAAACAGGTCAGACGCATGGAGGCTCCACCTCGCAACTTACAGGACTGAATGGATCTGCTGCGAACGTCTCGGTGCCAGATACCTCAGCGCACCTTCAAAAGGTCTTGTGGAGTCCATGCCTCGTCGGGTCAGAGCTGTTTTGGCGGCAAAAGTGGGACCTACACTATATTAGGCAGGTGGTCATAATGTTATGGCTGATCAGTGTATTTTGGTATTGATGCACAACCGCTACAAATTTCTGATGTCTCATTATGATGACAGCATCACATGATAGAAATCCATATAAAAATGATTTTCCATCTGGAGCTGTCTACAAACTCTGACAGAAAGCCTCACAAAACATGTCAAAGAGGAGAATTCTGCTGATGCTGATGTTACTCCGAATACTAAGAAGGTCCCATTTTTTACCATAGCATCATTCAAAGAACAATGGAGGGACTGAGGAGGGATTATGGGCTGATTTGTCCCATTTTTATTACCTTGGGATAAGCAACAGCTGGAGAGCAGCTCCACAGCTCAGTATTTAGAGCAGACTATTCCATCAGATTGTATCAACTGCTCTGAAATAAGATTGAATGAATCAACCGAGAGATGAAGGCTTTATGTCTTTGAGCTCCTCTGCAGTTTGGACTTGGCCAGAAAAATGTAAGCTGATGATGTGGCCATCTTTTCACAGCTCTTTCATCACAGCTTCCTGATCAATTGTAATTTTGTCTTGTAAATATTGTAAATAGGATTTGTAGCTCACACTGGTTATTAAATAGGTAGTTAAAGGGCACAGGTTTACGAATCAAAGCCCAACCAATCTTATTTTTCTTTTTACACTTTCTTTTGAACACACCCACAAAGAAATAAATCAAAGTCAAAAATACAAAATCTGATAGTGAATTTTGTGGTGCTGGTCATTCAGTTGGAGGACAAAACATCAGATACTGAGATGTTCTGAACATGAAACTTCAACACCACGTAAAAGCTTAGTACAGCCATAAAGGTGAGTCATATTTTTATTGTATTAATGTATATGCAAGGGCCTAAAAAGAGTTTCAGTTATAACTGAAGAAACAGTCAGTGTCCAGGTGCATGGAAAACCGCCTGTTAAATATAAACAAACTGCAACAACAAAAGTAAACCAGCCAAAAGACAGTCAATAAATGGCCACTTAACAGAATAGTTAAGTCACAACAGGAGTGAATAAGCACCTCTCAGACTGATTCTCAACAAGATGTTTTACAAAGCTGAATTTTACAACAGGGCTCCCATACTGACACTGTTCCTACCCAAAGCAAATGTACAAGGAAACATAACCTGGTGTAAATATGGAGGATCTGTAATGGTATGGGTACGGCTATGGTGTGGGACTCATTAGATCTGATAACTGCACTCCATAGATGCATAATCGCCAACACTTACAATATGAGGCCATTGCACAGGAGCAGGTGCACCCTCTTATACAAACACTGGTCCCTTCATAGTGTTTCCACATTTCAAGGTGATTATACCTCCAAACCACCAAGTAAGTTTAAGAGTGCTTTCATGAACACTATGGACGCCTTCGCCTATGTAATCCTTCGCACAGTTCAGGCCGTCCGTGACAGCATGCCAAGATGGGTTAAAGCTGCTCTGAATGATGGATTGCCAGGCGTTTCCTTTATTTTGTCCACCCCTCCAATTTCAGTTGGAGAAAAAACGAAAACTCGAAATACAAGACTAAAACAACAATGAAGTGAACACATGGAAGGTTGTGTACACACCAGTGGCATGCACACACAAACACTGTGTACACTGCGTGTCAGTTGTGTTTGTATCTGATAAAAAGGACCAGAACATAAGCCTGAGGATGCAACAACCTTCTTTTGGGTTTGTGAAAAACTCCTTTGTGGACTGACAAAGTAAAAACCTTTTAGTATTTTTAGGATTTTTTTTTTTTTTGCCTTTATTGTACAACTTGACTTGACAATATAACGTAAGGAGGAAATGGAAAGAAACAGGTGGCTGACATGTTACACCGCAGGAAGACTACTTTCAATTAAGTACACTTAAATTTAATTTACTATTAAAATGTCAACACACACTTTCAAAACTAAAACACACATTTTGCTGAAAGCTTTTCTAAGTACTGTTTACATTTGTGTACATTTGTGTATTCCATTAATGGTGTTGATTCATTGTTCTTAATTAAAAGAAAATAAATCTACACTGCAGTACATCATGGTTCATGTCTAGAGCCTGACTAAATCCAATCTCACTACTGCCATTAGCTCTTCATTATTCCTGCTGAACTGCCAGACGATGAGGAGGCTTCATCAGTGGCTGTAATAATACCCAATGAAATAACAATGTAATGATAATGATAAAATAATAATAAATGATTAAAAAAAAAGGTGAACCTATACTTTAGTTATATAACACTATCATAATCAACACTTTCAGTTTGCGCCTAAGTTAAAATTATATTCTTAACAAGTATTTGAATTATCACACAACAGCAGCATGAGTCAGCAAGTGTGGCGCAAGTATGTATTTCTCATTTGGGTGTTAAACTTTATGGAGATCACATGTTTATCCTGTTCAGTGTGATGTTGTCTACATAGGTGCTAAATCTGATAAAGTGCCTCAGGTGATGTCACTTGAGTCAGTGTTCTTCAGGGGCTGAAGACAACAGACCTCTGTAGCCTGCTCCTTATCTCTGCTTCAGTCAGCAGCTCGAGGCTACACTTCACACTACTGGCATAACACACCTGAATCTCCGACCAAACTGTTGGCGGTGAAGTTGCATTGTGGGTTATATAGGCATCCGGTTTTGACAAGGAAGAAGAATGTGTGGGATAAAAAAGATTTTCTGCTGCATCGATTTTCATCCTTTATTTTAAAAAAGCTATCCACTGTGACTTACTTTTATTATCTATTACTTTAAGGAACTTAACTTTGATATAAAGACTACTTGTTTTAACTTGTTTAATTGCTAGTGTGAACAAGGAAACATTTGACACATTACGCAAAACTGAAAAAATAAATAAGTAGAAAAATAGAAACTGGAAATTGTGTTACAAGGTAACTTTTGATTTTATCAGAGATACCAATGAAATACAGCCTCAGTGCCACTATGAAATTCAGACCACTGCTCTGGACATTGAAACCAAGAAATTTCAAGTGAGATCCAGCCAGGGACAGTTGGGAATCCCGCCCTGCTTCCCACACCCAACTGGCCAGCCAGTGGAAAGCTCCATGTGAGCCGGCCAAGCCGCCAGTATGTCCCCGAGCAACCAGGGGATCCATTGTTGTTCAGGGTCAGGTTACAGCCTCACCACGGGGCCCCACCCTGCTCTCTTGGCAGTTCACTGCAGTTTTGAACAAAGTTGCCTCCTAATGCCAGGTTCCTTGACATGGATATGAAGAGAATCCTTTTGGAGAAGGAGGGGAGAGGAATGCCCAGAGAGGAAAAAAAAGCCTCCTACACAACCACCATCTGCCTTAGAATTGGCTGTGTCTTTTCAGCCAGTCAGTCCCTACGCCACACCAAGTTAATGGGTGAGATTGTGTAACTGCTTTCATCTAGTCAGCTGGGGCTCTAACAGGCAGCGACTGAGCTGCTCAGATCCTCCTCTGAGCTGAGCTTCAAGGGCAGCCATTTTAGGAGCTGACTATGTGCGCTTAGGTGTTCAGCCAGCACACAACATGGACCCACAGATCTGATCCTCTTCCTCAAAGGCAGGCAGCCTGTCACTGGAGAGCTGCTGACAGAAATCTATCTGCCAGATGTACTGCACTGTACCCAAGCCCTCTGCCCACACTGCTCAGCAGAAAACATCTCACACTCTTGCCAGCCTGACTTTGCCTAGTCCTTTCATTTCTCAGGGAAATTATCTCTCACATCAAGAGATTTTCAGAGAAATGCTCGAATCCGTGTTCCAAAGAAAGACAGAATAGGTCAGAGCGAACGGCGTGCACCAACACTTTGTGGAAGAGACATACTGCAAATGCGTTTTGTAGGAGCTGCCAACTACTTTCCACAAGGGGGTCTAAAAATGTGAGGCATGTCTGAACTTCTTTATCTCAGAGCTCTGCAACCCTGAGCCCTGAGGAGAAGACGAGAGAGGGGGCAGAGAGAAGCAGAAGGGGAGAGCTGGCCTGAAGGGGAAGGGTGGGAGGAGAAGGGAGGCAGCGAGAGAGCATGACGGAGCCACCTGGAAGACCTTCACTGGTAGGCAACAGAGGACAAAGCCATCAGACAGGGCTCCCCAGATTCCAAAGTCTACTGACATTTGTTAATCACCAACCGGTCTCTCTGCATCGGTGAGCTCTGCCAGCAGTCACACCCTCTACTCAAACTGGCTGACAGCAGCTGCTCTGTCTGAAAGAGGGCCTTTGAATAAGCCAGCATTAAGCTGATTAGGAGTACAGAGGTTTTGTCCTTAACTGTTGGTTAGTGCTACCATCTCATGCCGTCGGGGAGACAAAAATCTGCGGATGTGTTACATTCTTATATGGCCAGCATCCTGGCGACAGATAATTTATCTGGCAAACAAGACAGGACATGCATCTTGTCAACCTGCGCAGCCTCAATAATTAATGACCCATTGATTGAAAATGACAGCCCGCTTTTTAAAGGAAAAATACAGTGGCAACAACAGCAGGTAGCCAGAGACACGGAAATTGATTTTTGCTGAGATGAGATGACAACATCAGGGGGAAATCAATACATTTTTAGTTTCAAGAAAGTTATAAAACAAAGAGAGAGAGAGCGAGAGAGAGAGAGAGAGAGAGAGAGAGAGGGAGAGAAGTGCAAAGGTAACTGCATAATACTTCAAATTCTGATCTCCTTAGTCCACTGCGTTCACCAGGTTGACTCAGAAGACGGCAAGAAAAAAAAAAAAAAAAAAAAAAAAAAAAGACAGCAGAGAAAGATCTCATTGTGCCGGCAGAGGAGCAGAAACCGTTGCGTCACAGGACCATTGAGAATTTGGCCTCTTGCACAAACAGGAGATAGAGAGCTGGAGATCAAGATGGCTACTCCCATCCTCTGATGTCAGCAGCCCTGGAGAACCCAACACACCGGATCTGATAGTGTGCTTAGCTGTTGCTCAAGCACCAAATAACACACAGCCCATATTATCAGGCAATCCAATACAGGAGTGCCACAGACTATGACTTCGGTTTGACCAGGGAGTTAAAACAGCACCTGTATGACAAGGTCTCAAAGTGGTAGGATACTTGTTGTATTTATATCTCCTCTTGCTCTGTACAGATGTTTGTGGAACTACTATATGGTCACTGATCATGTAGGTGTATACGAATAAACTTTAGTGTAGGAGAGCTCCACACTGGTGCGAGGTTGGTTTGCTCACATGGATTCAGGTTGATTATTTTATCATAAATAAATCACTAGAGACAAGACATCTGGTGCACACCACCCTGGTAAAGCAAACAAGTTCATAACCGGCAGCTTATGCGCGCTGGCCCGTTGAGTCTCTGTGTAAATAACTAATATTCACATTCTGTGATGGGGCGGTTTTCACAGGCACAATAATCACATCAGTGCCAAAAATCAGTGCTTTTCCCTTTACTCAGTGTCCTCCCCACCATCCCAACATTTTTCCTCACCGTGATAATTCGCACCTGTCTTTTACTTGACACATAATTCCACTTTTAGGCGCTTTCTGCGATGAAATATGTCAACTTATGACAGGACACTGCAATAAAAGAATTCATTGAGGGATATAAGGCATATATTTGGTCAAAAAGAGTAGATATGACAATGAGCAGTTAATTGCATAACTTCTATAATAACTATCTTTTAAAGAGATTGAAGAGCGTATAGTATGAGGCACTGCATTTGTATAAGAACTGATGGAACTGAAAACCAGAGCAAAATCTTTTCTAGTGGCAACGATGACGTGCACCGCAGCAGGCTTGCAACAATCAAATGTTTTCGATTAATCTGCTGATTCTTTTTTCATAGTATGAATTGATTGATTTATCAAAAAGAAAAATACTCCGTGGACCAAGATAACTTTCTCAAACTTCTTGCTTAGTCTGACAAACAGTCCAAAACTTTAAGATGTTTTTCAAGGACCTCTCAGTTGATTTTCTTCATCAGAGAATGACAAACCTCGACGCAGCCTTTTAAAACCTTTGGATCTGAAGGCTCAATCATTCTCCTGAAATCCAACATCTGCTGATGCAAGTGTGGGCCAAGTCAAGCAGCAGCAAGAAATATTTATTTTGGCACCAAATCTTTAATCATTCTCTTTACCAGATACAACTGAGAGACTGCGAAATGCTTTGGTTTGACAGTCTACATCTACACCTGGTGACTACATTATTAGAGCCAGGCAACAAGATAATTTGCAGCTCCACTCGTTTACATAGACATTTAACGTGCAATATTAGTTACAATATTACAGCTTTTGTTGTCTAAAACATTTGACAGTCATCTGTTACAAACCCAGTAAAAATTGCCGCCCAGAAACATAAACGGAAACTAGTTCTGTAATCATGAAATTTAATTTGACAGACTTAATTTGATGCAAAATATGGTGATAGGCAGTTGAAGATTACAATATATTTATGATGATCTTAATCCGATTAGACTGAAATCACTGGCGCATTAATCGATTAGTTGATCAATAAAGAAATAATCAGCAATCTCTTGTTTGCAAAAGTATTCAGATCCTTTGCCGTGGCTCTAAATTGTGGTCTGGTGCTTCCCGCTTTCTTTACTCTTCCTTTTCCTTTGTAACATCTGTACTATCGGCCAACGCGCAGCCATTTGTGCTTGTACCTAAATTCACTGCCATGCACAAACAACATTCAGTCGAGACAGATTACACACACACACATGCACACAGTCACCGGGCACCGTCACCACCTCAAATGCACACAGAGAGTGCAGAACTCCAGCGTCAACTTGTCTTGGGTTTTTCACGGCTTAGCCTCACCTGAAAGGTCTCAGAACACACATTAAAGCCACGGGGGCTGAATATGTCACAGAGTATTATTCCCTAAAAAGGATCTCCCGAGAATTTCTTAATACACGCTTTGGAAGTTATTTTGGTTGAGATTAGGAATGGTGCCCCCAAATGCAAGCCAGCCAAAATAACTGCATCTGGTTTGTAGCAATTCTTTGGCCTGCATGCAGCTTACACCCTTGTTGGCTCACAGTTAGGCTTTTATCTGTCGGCACTGTAGCAGATAACAACACTGGTTCAAAAGAGAAAAGCTGGTCCGACCTGACTGACCTTCATAGTCCAATACTGTGCTGCTGCCTCATCCTTTCACTGAAGAATAACATATTGACAGATACAACAACCGCAACACTGCATGTAAAGAGGAGATATGTCAGCGCTGTGTATTTTGCTTTTTGGTTTTATTTTACAGATTTTCATGAAAATCAAATCAATTTGAACTTATTTTCACACCAATATTATGTCCCTTTGCCCCCGACCCCCCCAAAAAAACATTAGGTTTCCTGCTACAGAGAAGGCACCAACATTTACAGTAAACAGGGTCTTCATGCAGCGAGGAGAGTTATGAACAGTGAGGAGGAAAGTAAATGAGCTGCTGATTTTGACACTGGGGTTGCAAAGACGGATCACTTTCATTATAAATTAATCTTTTAATTTTCTTCAATCAATCATTTCCCATATATTTAAAAGATCATACAATAGTGAGAAATGCCAATCACAGTTTGCCCACAGCCCGCGCTGGTGTTTTTAAACCACTCACGTTGGTATTTGTGGTTTTAAGCGAAAGTCTCAACAACTCTGACGGGTCATAACATTTGGTTCACACGCTCTTGTCCCAGTCAGGATGTATGATAAAAAAAATAAATAAATAAAAACTCTGAAATAAAATCAGAAAATAATGAACAGTACTATACAGTACATGGACTCCGATGAGCACCTTCATTATTTTTACATGCATATAAATGTGTATTAATATGCTTATAACCCAATTTAATCAGATAGATTTTGATACTGGAATTCATTTACAATACCACAATCTCAACACCTGAAACCGACAGACTGATATCCTGTGGTGTTGATGAGCATATCTGTTTCAATGCAACTGTGCTGCGGCTCTCGTGTGATAACACGAACAGTGAGCTGGACAGTACTCTCACCCCCCCTCCCCTCCCCTCCCTGCCTGTGCTCAGAGCAGAGAGCTTCCTTAAATGATCACATGATGCTGCTCATTTGAGGAAGACTGAATACACAGAGATGAGACATCGATCCCACCTGGCCGATCAATGGACCAGGCCTTTTCAGAGGAGATGTGAGGAATCAATAATGTTCAGTATGAACGTTTTGTCATAACATTCTTTAGACATCTGCTGAAATGGAATGAAAGGGATGGGAATGGCATTAAGTACAACAGAAAAGACCAAAATAGAGCTGGAAATACAACAGCAATGCCATCACACATCTCCGCGTAGATCGTTGGAAAACATTTCAACTTATAATATTTTGATTATAGTTATTTTAAGTTTAGATTAAACCCAGACTTTAGTGTACTTTCCAACTCGGATGATAATTTTTATAAATTCCGTTTTAGTTGTTGGTCTCTGAGGTCAACATGATGAACAAAAATGGCAGATTGAAAAGCATTATTAATCATCTTTTCAGCTAAATCACCAGCTATGCAGCTACACATCTGGGTCCTCATCAGGGTAATGCTGAGCCCACATCATGTTAATGATGAATCAAGCAACTGTGGACGGGCCAAAAGTCCAAAACTGTCTCTGAGAGTGGATAAAATCATCAACATTGTCATGAGATATTATCTGCCACCTGACTAAAAACGCTGGCGTTAATCTGACAACAAATCTGTTTCAGGAAGCATATGGCATTCAGAAAAGTAGGTCAACCATTAACCAGCTAACAGCCTTCACCAGAAACATTCTTCTAGCACTCCTTCATCAGAAGCCCCAAGTCCATCTGGAATATCTAATGTAAAGCTAAGTACTCCGTATTAAAGCGAGGTGACATACATTTTGAAAAAGAGAAATAAAACATTTTTCATCCTACAAATGAGAAGTTGAATTCATAAGTAATCAAACACACCCTCACCAGTTGTCTGACCTTTCTTCTTCAGTTCAACTACAGTGGCTACAGAAAATATTCAGATCCCATCACTTTATTGAAGTGTAGTTTTAATTTCAAAAAGGATAAAATTGTCATTTTTGGCCACCAGTCAACACTCGATGAAAAGATGTTTTTAGAAATAAATAAATAAATAAATAAATAAAAAACTGAAATCTCTCATTTACAAAAGTATTCAGACCTTTACTGAAATACTTTGTAGGAGCCATTTTAGCAGCAATTGCTGCTTCAAGTCTTCCTGGTTATGTCTCTAACAAGCTTTGCACACCTGGATTTGCCATTTCCCACTTTTCCTCGGAGATCCTCTCAAGCGCCATCGGATTGGACAGGAAGCATCCAAACTGCCATCATCAGGTCTCTCCACAGATGTTCTACGGGGTTTTAGTCTGGGTTTTGGTTTGACCACTCACTGACAGTGACAGACTTGTCCTGAAGCCACTCTAGCGTTGTCTTGGCTGTATGCTTAGGGTCATTGTGCTGAAAGGTCGAGTCCCTATAGTCTCAGGTCACATGCTCTCTGGAGTAGGTTTTCTTCAAGGACCGTTCTGTATTTAGCTGCATTCATCCTTCCCTTGATTCTGATCGTTCTCACTTCCACTGAGACCCCCTCCCCCCTTTCCTTATTTTTTTTCTCATCAGACCAGAGAATCTTTTTCCTCGTGCTCTCACAGTCCTTTAAATGCTATGTGGTAAACTCCAAGTGGGCTGTCATACGCTTTTTACTCAAAGTGGCTTCCATCAGCCACTCTACCATAAGAGCCTGACTCATGGAGTGCTGCTGAGGTGGTCATCCTTCCGGTAGGATCTGCCATCTCTGCAGAGGAAAAACTTTTGAAGCTCTGTTATAGTGATCATTGGGTTCTTGGTCACCTCCCTGACCGAGAACCTTCTTGCCCACTTACTCAGTTTAGCTGGACGGTGCTGGTGGTTCTGAACTTCTTCCATTTCGCAATCATTAAGGCTACAACGGTTTTATACCCTTGCTGTGATCTATGCCTCACCAGGTTTATCACAGGCACCTTATATACACAGGTGTGTGTATGTGCCTTTCTAAACAATGTCCAGTTAATTATATTTGCCACTGGTGGACTCCAATCAAATGAAGGGGTCTGAATACTTTCTGAAACCACTGTACATTTTCGCATTTACCATTATCCCATAATTGCTCTATGTTGCCCTAGTTACCACTGTTCAGCCAAAGTTACATGGGACTGCTTTAAAATGGACTAAGAGGAAAGTCTGCCCATGATGTAAGACACTCTTCACTTGACCGCACTGGTTCACTTTTGGCTTCCAAATATTTGAGGTATTAACCCATTAAAAGTAGGTTTATTGAATTAAATTTTAATTCAATATTTTGCATTCATTTGGTAGATTAGTAAAAATGTCAACATTAAAAGGTTCTTCAACCTTGGATTCATCAGATCACAAGTTCCCTCTCTTTTCATGGGAATCAACCACATTCTTGCAAAATTAACATGTGCTTTTTGGTGAGAACTTGTTTCTTCATGTTGTTGTGCTCAGTTTAGGAGAATGTAGAACACAAAACCCCTGCTAAGTGCATGTTGTGAATTGACTCTGCTATACAGTCCCTCAGTTATTTTTAGCTTGCTGTTGGCCTCCTGGTAGTTTTTCCTTTAGAGCTTCCTCTTTACATGAGCATCCATCATAGAAAGATGACCTGATCCAGATAAGGTCCTGATGGTGCCATTATTCCTCCAAGTCCTGAAGTTTGTTTTCACTGTGTTCCAGGAAAAAAAAAATGAACAGGGTCTTAAATCTGATTTTATCTCTTCTTCCTAATCTGAGACTTTCAGCAATAAAGAAATGTTGCCATGGCTCCTTTGACATTCCCTTAAAATCTAGTTTTACTTGATCTAATTAGAATCAGTGCAGTTAATTTGTGCAAAATTAGCTCACGTCATGATATTCAATGCAACTAATTGAATCGCAAAACTATTACAGCCCCCGAATTAATGAGGTATGTGCATACTTCCGCAACTGAAATGTTTACCCATTCTTACCACATAGGAAATACAAATAGTGGCCTTTTGTGTTTATCTTTCTTTTACAGGTTACTTTAACTGAATGAATAAAAAAAGAAAAGCTGTATTTTCTTTTTTTTTTTGTGTGAAACCAGCTCAGTAATCCCAGATTGTCTCAGAGGAGTGGTAAATACAGGTGCAGAGCCTTTCAGACGCTGCAATCCAGTGAGCTTTGCTGATCTGTCTGCAGCCTGACCTTCACTAGTGTCACATTCAGAGGGCATCAAAAAAGAAACTCCTCACCACAGAAGGCCCAGGCGACCCTTGAGGATTCTGGGTAAAGCAGAAGTTCGTGTAAGCTTAGCATCATCCTATTAAGTTGACTGAACGTAGGTTTAATGGAACAAAACGAGACAAGCTGATGCAGAACTGAAATAAACACTATAACTGCCCTTAAAACTGGTTTACTTAACAATATCATGCTTGAGATCTCATCTGATTCAAAATCAAAGCTAATGCATTACACAATATGAACATGTACCACCTCCGTAATAAAGGACAACGAGCACAGCCTGGAGGATTGAAGCATTTTGATCTTTGGACCTCAAAGTATTCTGCTGACTGAGGGCCTTCAAGCAAGTTCTCACATCAAAAAGAAAGACAGAGAAGCTGAAAGAGGCAGAGAGGGATGTCATTAGCATGACTTTCAGTTGCAAGACTAATCCCAGAAAGAGATGATAATTTTCTACTTTATGTCTGGGTCGTCCATACTGCAAGGTCAGACAGTGCCTGTGTCAGCCTGTCTCTCTCTGACAGATGGTTACCTGACATCACCCACCCAGTCAGACAGCCTTTAATACTTAATATCACTGCACTCACTCTCCTCTTTATATTCCTTCTTTTCAAACCAAGACATTTCCTCTCGCAATCCAAGACATCCAACTTGCTAATTCCATGTTTCTTTCTAAAGCTGCACAGAATAAAAAAAAAAAAAAAAAAAGAAGCTGGCCATCATGGTACAAGTAACCTTGCTCCAAGGGTAGCCTTTGTGCTTAGCAAAGGGCTCAGATTGTTCCTCCTGAAAAGGGGGACGGCTGCAACAGAGAGCACTCAGTAGCAACATTTGGCCTCTTTTGCACTGAAGATAATGACCAAGCAGATTAAGAGGAGACAAGCATTAATAGCCATCTTTTCGTGACGCTACTGTCTTCAGGTTGTCATGGTGAAAACTCACCATAAAAAAATAAAGAATAAAAAATACTTGTCCATTCAAATTGAAGCGCTTCCACTCTTTTACATCTCCTGCATTTACGTTTTTAATCATGAGCCTTCAAAAGATAGTTGTGTGACCTTGCAGCCTGAAATTTTCACAAAGCAACAAAACAGGGGGCTGGTAAATCCCTCGGCTAAAGCCTGCTGGGTGTGAAGGTTAGATAATGAATACCCATACATAGTGACTCTCTTCATTCCTGTTAACAGCACCGCAGAAATGAACCTTTTCATCTTAGCTGATCTTTTCTCGAGCCACCGCCGCGTATGCTCGGTGCAAAAAGCACCAAATGAAAAATGCAGTTAATAACGCAAAGTCAGAACCCAGGAAATCAAGCAGCTGTGTGAGGAGAAGAGGTGGAAGCAAGGAGACACGCATGGCTGGAGTTCACTGGAAGTCTACTGCTCAACCTTCTTTTAGTATAGTCACCTCACTTGGCTGCTCTCTCCCTCTCTCTCTGTGTGTGTCTCTCTCTCTCTCTCAGGGCTGACAGAATTATCTTCTGCATCAGAGCTGAGGCTGGGCCAACGCTCCACACAGAGGACTCCATTTCACACAGCCAGCCCCACTGTGGCCAAGGAGACGCAGCCAATCACGCTGGAGTATCAGTGGCATGGCCATCCACCATTTTGTGCTCCTCAAGGTCTTTGACTGTCCTGCTCGGCTGAAGTGGAGCTGCCTATGCTCGCTCGGCTATCTTGTTACACAGATGGAAGTGTTTAACTTTAAGAGCACAGACCTGAGCGAGCAGCTTCCCCTCCTGACGGTTCCTCTGCAGACTGTCATGACAGTCAGCAAAAGCAGAAGTGAGATGTGTGGTTTGTGTTTCGCTGCAAAGATGGCCTCCTAGAGTGCAGCTCTGATGTTCTTCATAAGCTGAAGAGATCTGAGAGAGGACTGTGCCTCTAAATACGGAGCACTGAACCACCCCGTCATACAGAAATGAGATATGTGCTATAGATATGTATATGCTATGATATGTGTATGCTTCTGTAGATAACAATACAAGTGACCTCCTACGCTCTAAACATGTGTCAGTGCTTCTGCTGGAGAGCTAAAATCCAGATTTTCAAGACTGAAAAGCATAAAAGATAAAACTTGGGGCAACCCTCAGCAACATTATTAAATATTCCATCCAAAAATGATTAAGTGCACAATTTAATTAATAGCCTTAGGCATGATTATTTTTACAATTTTATATGGGAAGGAATAGGTAGATATATTTGGTTTTCTCAAGAGGTCTCTTCCCTTGAGCTTGAGCAGAAAAATAATTCAGAGGAAAAGAATTCTATCAAGTACTGTACACAAGTAGGCTACAGCTCCACACACAATTCATGCGTCTAAACTGTACGTGTTCACAGTGGAGACACGTGAGGCTGAAAATATGATTCATTCAGATCTCCTGCAACTGTAACACACAGGTTGAAGGGCTAAATAAACACCACCGGAGAGTCAGGCAAGTGAAGGATGCCCAAGGACAGATCTCGGAGAGAAACCAGGAAGTGTATTTCCACAAGGACAATTACTCCAGGAAACCTTACATTCCACACAGCCTTGTAGACCATCCATCCTAGCAAGCCATTTCCTGACATAAATCAATCCGCTTCAGTCTCAAATAAATTCTGTGCTATCTCAGACAATATATGTGAAGAACTGTGGACAAACCGCGTAGATTAAAGTCAGAACTCAAGCCGCCAAACAAAAATGGTGATCCAGTGTCTCCTTCTCAAACGTTCTTGCTCCACTGATTATCTCATCTCAATCATAATCTTAAAACCTTGGTTTCATTGCTGTTTTCATTTTCTTTGTTAAAATGCATTCAGCTGTATCTAATTCCACCAATTCACCAAAAAAAAAAGAAAAAAAAAGAAAAGAGTTCAAGAAAAGGCTGCGAGATGCACTCAAGGGTTTCTTATAAGTGGTGCTCAGTGGACAACTGCCAGAAAACACTGCAATGCTGACTTCCTCGTAAGCCTGACATGGCAGTTACTACAGTTACAGGCAGTGGGTGAGGTTACAAGCTCGTCAGGATGGAGTATTTCAGAGTGACCAAAAGAGGACACAGGAAGCAGGAAAAAAAAAAAAAAAAAAAGAGCTGAAAAGTCAAAGTCAGTCTGGTTTCCTCGCAGAAACGTCCGAGGAAAAGCTGTGCCATGATGATGGCAACCTTTTCTAAAGCTACTGGTAAGTTTATCTTAGAGAAGAAGTAGAGTTCCTCTCCAGGTTCACCAAACTGACCTCTCGAGGCAACTCTACAAGTTTGAGAAGGGAAAGATGAGAGACCCATCAATATTAACTTACCACTGAGACCTCCTTTCCAAGCTCCTAAATATTTAATCGTCCTTGGACAGCTCTGTTGCTTCGTAGGCCGAGCCAGTGTGGATCCCTTCTACAAGACCACTCCTGTTCCTGCTCAATGAAGGCCTTGTCCGGTGGCACCACACTGCCCAAGGAACGGGCGTCTCCAAAGAATTCAGGATTTTTTCCACCACAGGCAGCTCGAGGCTGACAGAGTTGGTTCACTGTGTCTTATTAGAGAAGGGCATAAATCCTGAGACTAGGCTGGAAACCTGAGGACGCCGTATAGATGGCTTAATTTATCTCACCGGACAAACTGTCTCATCAGCATGGCCACTTTATACCTGAAGTCTTCGTTTTCTACTAAACTAGCCCCCTGTATTCCTAAAACATGTGTGAAGACTGGCAAAGATAGACACAAGAGCTTCAGCTACAAGCCTTGTTTGTTTTTTTTTAAGCAGAAGGGGAAAAGACAACGTTGAACTGTTGATGTTCTGATAGAAAGCAGAGAGGAGGAACCAGTTTTGCAGCAGTGTAACGTGGCATCTGACAACAGAAACTGGAATGACACCTCTAGCAAGCCACTTCCTTGTTCTAAACCCTGACATGATGTTGTGTTATGGTCTTTCAAACAGGCCGATGCCTGGTTACACAGCATTAAATTATTCATTTGATTATAGCAGGTTTAAACACAATCCAACACAATCAAATCTTGCGGTTCAAGAAAGAAAGAAATGTGCTTAGGGAGTGCAGAAGGTCAGAAAAATGCAAGAGCAAGTAGTGAGATTTTTTCTTTCTTTTTTTTTTTTTTGCTGTGCTGCAATGACTATAGTGTTGTGGATGTGGGGCCTGTGTGTGTCAGCACACTTACAAGTGTAGCAGCAGGGCCAGGCTGCATCTCATGAGCCATGCATCATGTCAAGAAAGCACTCACTGGAGCATTTCAATTTGCTTTTGTGCGCCTCCCTAGCCTTCTTCACTGCCCCAGGTAGAGAAGAATGGAGGAGTGCATCACCCAATGTGAGTGACTGAATGAAAGAGAGGGAGGGAGGGAGGGAGAGAGAGAGAGAGAGAGAGAGAGAGAGAGAGAGCAGTTGTGTGCGTGTGTGTGAGTGTGAGTGCGAGAGACCCAGAAAGAGTATCCGAGTGAGTGATGAGCTTCACAACCGCTTCCTTCCAGTGTTCAAACCATCACAGAAGTCTCTCCTGTTTAATCCCCTGTCCTCTCTGTTGAGCTTTTTTAGCGTAATCCTGAAATACCTTGCAAAAATCCAGTTATGTAATTTTTTTTTTTTTTCTAAAAGTATCTACCATAGTTCAGTTGTGCCCTGTCACCTTAAAGCTGAACTGCAGTAACAATGTGCATTAAATATTTCATGCAGAGGTAAATTTCAACCGGTTTGATTCTGACAGTCTTTGTCACGCTCCAGACATGTCACAAATATTTTCTGAGGGCCATGAAACTACAATTAAACCTACAAGAATCAATATAAATAAAATGAAACATTTATGCCGGTGTTAAATGTTTATGTTGCCATGACATAGTGCAGTATCTTATAGCATGTTGCAAGGTACTTTAAATAATTCACTGCTGCGTAAACACACACAAAAAACACACACGTTCCCTCAGTGCATTTTGCCTCAAGTCCCAGAAACCAAACAGTATTTCTAAGTTGTGCGCTGGAATATCATCATGCCCCAGGGTGCTCTGTGTCATTTAGCTCGCGATAAATTGATTACACACAAATTTATTTAAAGATATGCACCATGTAAGGAGAAAATTAATTAAAATACTCAAGATACTAAATTCAACTTAGGAGGGCTACAACTAATAGTCATTTCCATTACTGATTAATCTGATGATTACTTTCTTGATTAATCGATTCATCTTTTTGTCATAACGTCTGAAGAAAGTGAGAATTGCTCATCACAGTTGACAACATTTTAAAATGTCTTGCTTTGTTTAAAATCCAAAGACATCACATTTACTGACACATTGTATGACAAAGGGAAGCAACAGGCCATGACTATATCAGTTTATGTCGATATAAAACAGATGAAAGCTGCAAATTCTCATGCTGGAGAAGCTGGAACCAGAAGATTTACTGAAACTGATTCATTTTCTGTCGATCAAATAATCAATTAATTAACGATTTAGACACAGGCCCTCAAGACATGAAGTCAAGATTGAGTAAAAATGCAGGAGCCACCTTAAGGCCCTGTGCTTTTTAGTTTTTAATTCACATTTACACTGTATATTACCAGACAGATCTGTAATTATTTACATTACAAAGTAATTGCCACACAGAGGACCTGGGGACTTTGGGGGCCTCTGAGAGTGTGGCTCCTATAAGCAGTTGCTCACTTTGCCCTGTTAGTAATCCAGCCCTGCTTTACTACAACACAAACTACTGGAAATGCCATCTCTGCCACAGCACAGGCAAACAGCCCTGACTCACATGACCTTAACCGGGGAGCCGAGCAGAAAACCTGAGCACACAGATCAGCTACTACTGTAGCATGAATACGCTTTACAATTGAGAAGGAGTCGAGAATGTGTTGAAGACTTGTGAAAGTTAGAACAGCAACTCTAAGTGCAAAGACACAGCTCTCTGTGGCAGAGGCTATCTGTGTAGCCTCAGAGCTTTCTTCAAAGAAAAAAAAATAAAACATCACAATCACATCCAGGTTTACATCACTGGGCTCATTTGAAGAACATCCACTATCCACCAGACTATTTCCATTGCACCCGTCTGTGAGACAAATGTGTCGACCGCAGCAGATTCCTGCCCGGCCGTCCTCTATCGGCTCCTCCTTGAGAACCTGTTTGCCCTGCCACGCCAGGGAGAAGGAGCATCGCCACCATTTTGATTGCTCTTCTCAGCCCCAGCATTGTCGCAGCACAGTGTGTCAAGCTCACAGTCTCCTTGTCAGCAAGATTTCACACAGTGGCCAGGGGAACTGCAGAGCGTAGCACAGCCACACTCTCTCACACTCACACACACACTCTCTCACACTCACACACACACTCTCACACACTCACACACACACTCTCTCTCACACACACACACACACACACACACACACACACACACACACACACACACACACACACACACACACACACACACACACACACACACAGACCACAGCTTGCAAACACACCTCCACTCTCCTGACAGGCTGGTCAACAGATACCTTTAGGATATAAAGTGTGAAACGTCACCTAAGGTTGTACAGTGGACATTACAACATCGAGCTTGCTAATAAATGACCTGCAGCCTAATCCATTAGTCCGAATAACTTTTAAACATGCTCGAAACACCAAATAAATAAGTGTAATCGTGCAATAACAGACACATGTGCTGCCCAGTAAACAGAGAGGACTCCTGTGTAACTAACAAACATTTTACCTTTACATTTACAGCCACCAGGACGAAGATAACAGCAGTAATGTGACCAAAAACTCATCCAAAACAAAGAATCAAGAATCATCTTGAGAACTTCCTTTCAGAAACTATCCGCAACAGCCAGCACTTTACTCACACACACATGCACACACACACACACACACAGAGGAGAGAGAGAGAGAGAATGAGTGTGTGTGTGTGTGTGTGTGTGTGTGTGTGTTTAGACCACTTTGTTGAACATTAACTGCCTGCATGGCCAAAACACTGCATTATTCAGCATTAAAATTCCTATCTCATCCATGTGTCCCTCAGCGATCACAGTCACAAACATGTACTGTCCAAAAGTGTCAGCTGCAGATCTTTAAAATTATATATATATACATATATATATAGATATATATGTATATATAGATATTCCAAGCCAAGTTGTGTTTAATGAGGCTATGTAAATTAAAGCAGCAAGTTCATGGAGTTAACCTTGAAAGACCCACTAAATGATCTAGCCTCACTTTTTCAGAGTTCTTCTGTTTCCTCTAGCTGACTAAAACTTCAGAGCTGAAAAAAGCAGAAAAAGAAGCAGAGGAAGAGTTGAAGAGATGTAACGGAGCAGAGATGTAGGATATCACCCTCACCGATTCTTGTTTTTATTTTTTTTTTTATCCTCTAGTCTTTTTGTTTTTTGAACACAACCTTTGTTCTGGCGTGAGGGATCCTGCCTGTCTGACTCCAGGGCTCTCCTTGGAGACTCATCTGCCTTCCTCCATTTTATGGTGAAGCCCCTACTAGTATGACACATACCTGACTGGAGACCAGTGACAGCAAATAGACATCCAAACAGTGCAGGGGAGCAAGCGGCTAACAATGTAGCAGTAAGCACCAGGAACAAAAACAGAAATCAGAATAAAAATATATAAAGCCACACTGCGCTTACATTCATTTCACCACCACCAAGAGACATCTAGCTCCAACCCTGTGGAGAACCGAGTCTAAACCAGCCACCAGATAAGGTTTCTTTTTTAAATATTGAGGGGAACACATATAGCCTCCTCACACTGGACATGGTTTTCATGGTGAGTGTGTGTGTGAGCGTGTGTGTGTGAGTGTGAGTGTGTGTGAGTGTGACTGGACCAGCGGCTATGCCAGCTCCTCTGTGTCGCTAATGGAGGCTGGTTGGGAGAGGAGAGCAATCCGTGCAATGGCTTCTCCATGAAGCTAACGCGCAACAACACGCACGGCCGGAGAGGGGACGCACAGCCGGGGCCAGTAATTCCCCTGACCAGACATGTCAGAATAACAAAACACTCCGCTCCGGTGCTGCTGAAACACGCAGGCGAGCCTCTTTACACCGCCGCGTCCATTTCCGTGTGTCACTTTGACAACAAACCGAAAGGCGACATAGCGAGGAAGCGGTAGGTTGGTTAGGATATTAAGTGGGAAGCGAGAAGACCCACTTGACTTTGGCTGCATGGGTGCCAGCCGGAGCGCCCACCCGACTAAAATCTCCTCTCTCCTCCACTCCCAAGTCGGCTGGACCTGGACTATAAGGAGAAAAAACGGGGGGGGGGATCAGCTCTTTCCAGGTCATTCACGAGGCGCTCTCCAAATTATATCCCATGATCTACCATACCGACGTTCTCGCAGACCTTGAAAGCCCAGCCGAAATCTTGGCGAAACTGGAAATATAGTGCAAGAGGAAAAACTCACTAGTACAATCTTCTCCTCAAGCGATCCTCCCAAAAGTTGTCCTCGTATTTCATGCGTGCGCCCGGTCGTTCTAATGGATGATCGCCATCTTTCCTGCTTCTCCTTTGCTGCAGCTGCAGATGACCTGAGATCCGTCTGTCTCTGAATAATGAGCAACCACACAGACAAGGAAGACAATCTGCAAAGCAGGCTACACAAAGAAGTTTGGGAGACTAGCAAGCACCAGAGGGTGCACAAGAGTTTACGACGAGACGAGGGAGCATCAGCAGGATGGACAGCGTCTATGTCTGAGAAGCTCATCCTTCATCTAGACTGAAGTCAGATAGCCTGCAAAGCCTTATCAGCGGCTCAGACCACCACCAGATACATGCGGGCACCGTCAATTTTATATAGGCTTTCCATACTGTGTCTGCCACGTCATGGGGTTATCTGCAGTTCACTTTGGTGGTGATGATGCTGCTTCAACACCTCAACCACACAAACAACAACACAGATAAATGGATGGATAGATAGATAGATAGATAGATAGATAGATAGATAGATAGATAGATAGATAGATAGATAGATAGATAGATAGATAGATAGATAGATGCAGAGTTAATACATACCCTAATATTATAAAAATAAATATCAAAATATATCCATAGTAAAAATCATCACTCCCCCAAAGATTTATCACCTTTATTCAAATAAAAGTAAAATAATAAATTCACATGTGTATTAAGGCATTCTGTCCTTCATTCAAAACAAACAAAACAAAAAAAATAAAAATATATAAAGAAGAGAGCTGATGTGTTGCAGTACATTGTCATTACACTGTAAAGTAGACATGATGCTGCTGCTGCTGCAGGCTGCTGCTCTGTCCACCAGCTGCTAACAAAGAGGGAGCCCAAGACAAAAGGTGCAGGGTCCTGCTCAGATGTATGTCAGTGTAAAGGATGGGTGGGTGACGAGTTGGTGGGTGGGTGGGTGGGGGTTGAGCGGCACGCAAGGGAGGGTGGCTAGTGAGGAGAAGAGGCTACCTTGCATGATTGAGTGACAATAATATCATTTGACAATGTTTTTCTTTGTAAAGAAGAATGTGTTAGTGAAGCTTTTTGCCATAAATGCTGCACTGACATATCTCTTGTCATGTTATTGCACAGATAAATTCTAAATTCTACATTTTCATAATGAGCTCTTATGTCTTATACATTTTTACACTCAAACTACCTTAAGACTTGACATTTGAATGCATCATTTAAAGTTCACTTTTTTTCTTTCCATAACTCACTTTAGTTTGTCTTTCATTTTTGCAGCTACAGTGCTGTGCAAAGTTTTAGGCACAAAAAAAAAAATTTCACACCTCAAACCGATTTCAAATCAGTGGTTGATGTGACCGCACCCTTTGCCTTTAAAGCAACACCAGTTGTCCTTGATATTCAGGTCGGTTGTTCTGAGCATGCAGGAGAACTTGCCACAGCTCTTCTGTGGATTTAGGCCATCTCACTGTCTTCTGTCTCCTCATGTAATCCCAGACAGACTCCATGATGTTGAGATCAGGGCTCTGTGGGGGCCGCACCATCTGTTGCAGGACTCCTTGTTCTTCTTGTTGCTGAAGACATTTCTTTAAGATGCTGTATGTTTGTGAGCAATCAGATTCCTCCAGCATGGTACTGTGTGATGGGTAAGACTCTAAACATGACAGCACAGTAGTTTATATGAATCATGAATTATATAAAGTTCACAATAAAGCTTAATTTTATTAAAGATTATCCACCACTGGGTGTAGGGCATATTTGTCTTGCAGATTTATGGTAAAGATTATACAACACACACATATTAATGCTATATGTTACATTATATCATAATTTTTAATACGTGTTCATAGTAAGAACCTTCCTCTGCATGATGTACACAGTTGTGTGAGTGAGATGCATTGTTTTTTTTTTGCCTTTTGCAGACAGTAGATGGCAATAACATCTACCCTGATTATTCAAATAAAAGCATGTGAACTGTTTGCTTTCTGTGCTGAGTTTTTTCTTTATTTTTCTGTTTTTGTTTAAACAGCAACTTTTTACTCATGCAGAAAAAGTTTTTTCTTTCCTAATAATTCAGTCTGTTAAATTCAAATACCTGAAAAACCTGAGCCACAAATCATGTGAGTGGGCTCGCTGGTGATTGTTGTCTGATTTACAGGCAGAGACACTGAGGAGAAATTAAATTTCTTTAAGGTACAGACACAGTTAATCATGTTTGACAAGTGTTGGTGTTGCCTCTTGCGAGGTTCGGTTATGAATGATGGATTGTGGAATGCATATATTTTTGTGGAATCTATTAGAAGAATGATATGCAGTCACCAACTTGCCATCTGTGTCAACAGTGCTAATCCAGGGCTTGATTCTCTACAATGCTTTTACACAGTAGTGATATGCACAGTGTCTCAAATACGTGACACCCTTGGAGCTGAATCATGTGAGAATATGAAATATAAAATGTGCTGTTAAGCATAAGGCGACAGATGGAAACAGGAATGAGCCTTTTTTTAAAGCACTTCCATAGTGCCAGTTCTCCTGTTGTAGTGACGTACATAGCCCCATGTATTTCCCATACACTGTGGCAAATGATCACTTGCTCCAAAACTGACTTCCTCCTCCTTCAGGGTTACCTCTGATGCCCTGTTGTTCATTCATGCTTTTTTTTCCCTCCTCAGAGTATCTTGAAGAAAATTAAAGCCCACAAAAAATATACCTGTCTTATCTACACCAGTATCATTTTGATGTCTCAACAGATCTTTGAAGGAATGTCTCTGGAGAAACGATGTGTGAAATATACACAGCCATGCAGACACACACACACACACACACACACACACATACACACACACACACACTGTGTTGACAGTGCGTCCTGTGGGTGCCAGGTAGCAGCCGGGGTTTATCATGCTGCTTGGACATATGGCTGCTGCGGCAAATCTGATTAATATGGGATGGCCGTGGAGTCCAGCGTACAGTGTAGGACAGACTGCACCAGGACATCCCCACTGGTCCGGCCTCCCCCGCACACCGTGCCAGGCCTCCATCCAGCATGGCTAAAAACAGACCAGTCGTCAAGGATTCAGATGGTCTAAGCAGTGGGGGGGTGGGAGGAGGAGGAGGGGTGCTGTACGGATTTAGAAGGTGACCAATGACTTTTTGGATACATTAATATTAACGTATCACCATTTCACAGGGAAAAATCTAATTGATAATTTAAAAAAAAAAATCAAACATCTTCAGTTAATTATTTTCTTTAGATTTTTACAAATGAACAGGATTTAACGACGTTTGAAGGGTGAATTTAATACATTTTGACTTTCTGTGCTGGAGAAAACTCAAATGTGGCCTCTTGAAAAGTTCCCAAGACTGGAACTGAGACACAGTGGAGTCCTGTATGGGTCAGTGAACATTACGAGAGGCCAGCTCTGTGTGCTAGTGGAGAGAGGACAGAGGAGATACAAGGAGATAAAATGATTGCTGCCCTGATAGTGAGAGTTTTCATGGACGACTACCTCCAACTACAAGTCTCTTTTTGTTTTGTTTCCTTCTCTTTTTTTTTTCTTTCACTTCTCTCACTCACAAAACACAGACAACCTCATACATACACAGCGGACACGCACACATAATTCTGAACTGTTTGCACCAGTTCAATTCTGATGCAGTTTTATACCATGGAGTGAGACAGACAGTAGAATGAAAGGATTCTTGCAAAAGAGAGACAGATTTTGACACGTCTTCTTAAATGAAATGGATTTTTCTATGAGATCATGATGAAAGAAATGGCAATACATATTGTTTCTTTTGTCAGTATCTACACCATCTCTCCAGGATAGTCTCTTTTTTTTCCCTAAGATGTAACATTGCAGCTATGAGAGATCACTTAAATTACAAAACACAACAATGTGCTTGAACTGAAAATAAAACCACTGGCTCTTGGCTGCAAGGACTTCTAGACAGGGATGCTACATCTGGCAAATTGTCATGGCATGTGCCTAAATGGAGAAATGATCATGAATTATTAATGCTTCAATTACTATTTCATTTAGATAAGCCCTTTAACTTGTCACACATGTTTCAGAAATGACTTCATGTTTTCAGTATAACCAGAGATCTGGTTGTACTGTAAAACAGGCCCGTTGTTTGTGTGTTTGTGTTTGTGTGTATGTGTGTATGTGTGTGTGTGTGTGTGTGTGTGTGTGTGTGTGTGTGTGTGTGTGTGTGTGTGTGTGTCTTCGAACAGTTTCAAGATGCAAATCAGGTGAATGTGAGGTCCTAACTTGCTCAAAGTTGTAAATGTTTGTCTGTGTTTGCCCTGCAGACTAGTGACCTGTATAGAGTGTGACCGTAACGTCTTCTCCCAGTGACTCTGAACGACAATATGCATATAGAGGTAATGATAAGAATGAGAATCTGTGAAGATGCTGTACAAAAAGTAATAACAAGCCTTCTCAGTTATTCAGGTGTCTCTGAGCCTTTATTTAGTTGGATTTTTGCACCTTGTGTAGTTTCAAGTCACATTTTCCTCCAAATCAGAAGAGAACAGGCAGCTCAGTGATTATGCCGCACTTACAGTACATATCAAAATAGCAATGTTAACAATAGATATACCTGCTGTGCAATCGGAATGGAGTTTTCAGCAGTCAGAACTTAAAATGCACTTTTGAATGAGAGCACTTTATGTATTTTGTGGAACACAACAATTTGTGATGGCTGACAAAACAAGAGACTGAGAGTGAGTATTTCATTTCTACTGTCACGATTTAAAAATGCTGCTGTTTCCCTTAAAATATGCAAACTCAAAATGTTCCTAATCACATTTACAGAACATCTTTAGTTATTAAGAGCAAATTGGAAAGGAACGCCAGAAGACACTAAAAACATTTTATGGCAGTGCAATTCTTTTCAACTGGCCTTCAGCAAGAAGCTATCAATTGATTAAAGAGAACTAGACAAAATCTGCATTTTTCCCTCGCTTCAGTCAGCACCTAACTAATGTTAAGCCATTCATTCACATACACATCCAGGTAGATGCAAATCTGAACCTTTGATACAGTCTTGTAGATACAGTTTGTAAGAAACTGGGCCAAACATGACAGAACCAGCATGGCTTTAGATTGCCAGCTGCCCAGTGATTTGCATAACCCTTCCACAGCTCATTTGGCTATGATAATCTGTAGATGTTGTCACTGGATGTATCACCTTTCTAAAGGGCTGACGGATTGCTCTGCCACTCCTGCTTATCCCTCGTCTCCCTCATGGCTGACTAGCTGTGACTGCTTCTCCGGTGCTGATGGTACTGACGGTGGGAAGGACTGATCTGTGTACATGGACTGGATGCAAACAAATGGGTATGTCTGGGTGCCTGCCCTTTCTTTTTTTTTTTCTTTTTCTTTACTGTTGGAGTGCTACACTACATTTTCTCAAATCATTAACAAATAATCTCTTGATATTATTAATTTAAGGTCAAATAAATAATTTAAATAAAAGCTAATGTTAGAACTATCAGACTACTGACTCTGAATATTATAAGTAAAGCACTCGAGGGCAAACTCACATACCCACATCATATTGGAATACACTGAGATTTATTCAAACAAGACCAAGATTCTACAACCGTGCTAGTAGCTCTGTGAGGCTGTAATAAAGCACAGTGGCACTTTGAGCTAAATGTAAATGCTAGTGACAATACATACTGTAACTAACATGCTATTGTACCATGTTCACCATTTTAACTTAGCATGTTATTAGCCTATGCTAAAAATTTGCCAATCAGCGCTAAACTCAAAATACAGCTGAGACTGTCAGGTCATTCGTTTTGCAAGTATTTGATACAATTCATCCTAAAGGAGACATGACTGTGTGTTGCAAACTTCCTGATAATCTAGCCAATAGCTGTCAAGACATGTCACTTAAATCAGCAAGTGCCAGAGGCGTCGCCAAAGGCATTAGCATACATCATCTAGGAACCATGAACCATGGGAATGAAAGCTTTCGTACTGATCCATGGTGCTTAAGTCAGAAGATCACAAAGGTTATTAGGATGCATCCTCTGAACATCATGAATGTCTACACAAAATTTTATGCTACAGCATTCAATGGTTGCTGATATATTTCAGAGACCAATGTGGGTGACCAACCAACAGACAGACTGTCACTTCCATTCCCAGAGCCTCGCTAATAGCATGGCTGACTATTATGAGAACTCACTAGTCTTATGTTTCTGTCTTTTATCTGCTGTAATCAGCTTTCTACAGTTGCTTTTCCATATGTTGGTAGAAAATACCAGTGGCAAATACCATTGTGTGCATGTGCATGTGTGTGCTCCAAAGTGTCTGTTGGTGGATAATTTCTCATCGTGGGGAATTTTATTGCTTTAAAGTCTTCATTCTCTGACCTCAGTGAAGTGATTGCTTCTGATAATGCCATTAACCACTGCCTTGCAATACTCTGGGGCGCAGTGAAGAGACTGAGAATAGAAAATACTTTTATTTCGGAGAGAGGTGTGGATGTTTCTCACTCCTGATTTATCAAAGGGCAAAAATTGACCACATTTTATTTGCTTCTAACTAACTGAATCATACATCGATCGGCCCGCACCTACTAAGCCTTTCATTTGTATGCCGGTGGCTGAGACAGAGAAGGACGGTGAAATGAATTGGCAGTTACAAATGGCGTTCTAATGTTAAAAGGCATGTTGGCTGCTGTAAACAGCAATTGAATAGGCTGTGATAATGACCTGAGCATTTTATTACAAAGAAAATAATGACAGACATACAATTTCATTTTGCTTAGTTTATATTTTACCATTATGAAGTTCCAGTTGATTGGTCCACCACTTTGGTCCAGACTACAATATCTCAACATCTATCGGATGGATGGCTATGAAATTTGGTACACACATTCATGCTCCCCTCAGGATGAATCATAATATGAATGAACTTATGGTTTATGAGCAAATACCGGCAAAACTAATGACATTCCTATCAGCTTCAGCTAATGCTTTGTGTTTAATGCTGATTAGCAAATGCTACCATGCTGACACATTAAACCAAGATGGTGAACATGGTCAACATTATACCTGCTAAAGATCAGCATGTTAACATTGTCATTGTGAGCTTGTTAGCATGCTGAGGTTAGCATTTAGCTCAAAGCTCTGCCTTTGTACATCCTTACAGAGAATCTAGTGAGGCTGTAGACACTGAGTCTCGTTAAATGCAGTTTTATGTAGGACAGGTGTTATGCAAATACATTTTAGTGTTATTGTTAAATTATTATTTAACAGTCCTGTATATTTATATGTATGACAATTGGCAAGAAATTTATGTGTTCAGCATCTCATGCATGTATACATGCATGTCAAACCTATGCATTTGAATTTGCATCTGAGATTCTACCATCTGCATCTTTCTCTGTCTCTCCTTAATTCCTTTCTGTCTACATTTCTATTTGCAGGCGGTGTCCAAGGTGCCTAGTCTTTATCCCCATCTATGTAACAATAAATCTGCTCTGCCACAGGAACTAAAAAGTCCCCAGGTGAGAGCTGTGCAAGGAGGCCCTGCTATCAGGGAACAGCCAAGCATACAGTGGACAGTGGCATCTCTGGGATTAAAAACTGCTGCATCCACTGTTCCCCTGGCCCACTGACGGATGGATAAAGCCTTGGACTTCACCTTATTGAAAGAAGGAGAGAGTGCCCGGGGAGCCATGAAATCCATAGACCCTTCTTTAAATGGGTTTGTAAGAGGCTTCCGCCTAGCAAACCACAGCTGAAAGAGCCCATTAAATAAAGCCCAGCTCCTCAGCAAGGAGCTGGGGCAGATTCATCAGAGAGAAGAAGGCAAAGATAATGATAGCTCATGGCCAGATGTGAGACACTGGCTCCACTCGCACGTCATGTGGGACCATGTCAATAACAACAACAGTCAGATAAACAGTCTCTTCTCGCTTTCTCCTGCCATCTCTCTTTGGGGATTGTGTCTTGCAGAAGCAGCTAAACACAGACAGACACATGAACACATAATGTGCACATAAGTTTGGGACAGAAAACATGAGTTAATTGGACCATTTTCTTACTTAAGTAATCTCACAGTGTTTTATTAACCACCTTCAGTTTATTTCAACACAAATTTCAAGCCAGTGAGCTGGATATGAGTTCTGCAGAGCACCACCTACAGCTTATGCTCTGTCATTTTTGTATGTCTAGCCGTGGATTAAGAATCAGGGTGGGGACATTAGCCCACCTTCTTTCTCCCTCGGTGGTTTGGCGAGACCTTCACGGCGAGAGAAGGTGGAATGCAGCCTGGGCAGATTTGAATATCAATGTGGTCAGATAGGATGGGAAGCTGCTGGAAGGAGGGAGGAAGGAAGGCTGAGGAGGGCCTCTGGCAGGACAGTGGGAGAGATGGAGAGAGAGAGAGAGAGAGAGAGAGAGATGCAGGAAGGGACAGAGAGAGAGATTTGTCATTTGCTCTCCGTTCCACCTGCTCCCCTGTCATGCATCCTGCCGGGGGGGAAATACACCCTGATGTCTGAGGGAGACTGAGGGAAAAGGATGGGTGAGGTAAAGGGGAGGTGAGGAGGGGGATAGAGGAGGGAAAAGATGGACAGGATTGAGGAGGAGACAAAGGAAGGAGGCAAGATAGAAAAATAAAGACACAGTTGTGGAAAAAAGGAAGAAAATATATGCATACCGTTGCGTATTTGAGGTGCCAAGTCCTGAAATGCAGGAGCTAACTACAGGGGCTGGCAGGTATGCAAATAGGAGGATGTACCAGTGCGCCACCAGATTACTTTTCCTGCATTTGCTATTCATATATTTGCAAGGTGACTCACTTCAGACAAAGCAGGTGATCAAGAGCTCTTTCCTTTTCCCTCTCGCTTTTCTCCCTCTCTCTTCCTCCACATGTGAATAGCAAGGAGAAGGCAAGGCTTGATGGATCCACAGCCTCAGCAGAAGTCATAAGCCTTGCAAATGCCGCAGCCCACAATTGCATGCCCGCAGATTTGATATGTATTCCGTCAGCAAACCCCATTTAATCCATTTTGCTGTCAGCCCCCCTTAAAAGCATCTCGACTGATACAGGGAGAGAATAAAGTGCAGGAGAGAGACAAACAAGACACCAACATGCATAGCTAAGAATCACACCCCAATCACTGAGAAACATTTGAAATTTTCATCTTTATGCTTTTCACTGGCTTCTCCTAACCAATTCGCTTCAAATTGATCCCTCTTGCTTATTCTGTCTTTGAGAGATTCAAGCTTGTACATAAAGGCCTGACTTCCCTGAATGCATCCTTGCATCAACATTAATGACACAGAGTCAAATTTTTGACTAAAAGTATGTTCTGCACAGTATCTATTTCTACATCTTTTATTGACCAAGACTCTACAGTTGCACCTCAAAATCTCCTGAAGCCATTATCCCAACACTCAGGTCTCAGCCCCAAGAGCTCCCAATGGGACCTTTCCCATTGATAGCGAGACTGGGGCTGTATCAGCCGCTGTTAGTCTCTCAGCTTCTCATATTCCTTCTTTTTGATGTTGTCACTTGGGACCACTACATGTATTTCCACTGCTGTATTTTCTTCCTTGTCCATTACTGCGCTGGCTGTTTGTGTGGTCACCACTCATTTATCTTACCAGATCTGGAAGTCCCACAGGATCCCAGCTATGCTATTCTTAACTCTTTGCTGTGTCGCTCATGAGGATCTGGCAGAATTCAGCCCATACTCACCTTTACAGCAATGTGTTAGCCATAAGAGAGGTCTAGATTTTGTCTTTTGATGTGACTTTCGTGTTGATAGGGATCATACTGATCCCATTGATAGTTGAGTTTTTTAAGCAACATGATACAGCTAACTGTGTTTCAGTGAGACTAAGTGTTTATTGACACAGTAGAGACTCTGTAAGGCTGCACTTTCGTGGTACTTTGAGCTAACATTTGGTAATCAGCTCTGAACCCAAAGTACAGCTGAGCATAATGGGAATGTTGTTAGATTTCTAGGTATTTGGTCATAAACCAAAGTACTGGATGAATTTAAATTTTGATTTGATAATGGCGCTACAGGAATAATTGTCATGATATTTCACTCCAAACCACAAATGTCAACCTCATGCCAACCAATAGAGTGGCATTGCCATTCTTATACACACAATGCTAGCATGGCTAAACAGCACAAATGCTCTCAACACAAAGCACAGTGGTCAGAAATAGTCAGTTGCCAACATTTAAACACCTGTAATAACATGAGCAACCATTTCATGAGAGTCAGTAGGTCCAAACTAGATCTGTCTACAGGTATATATGTATGTATGTATGTATTCAGCATATTGAGCAGGATGACAGACTGATTTACTGTCCTTGATACAGGCTCTCGAGAAGCATCTGGGGGCTTTGTCTTGGTGAGATCGGAGATGAGTTCTTGCTTCCAGTTCTATTTGATCACAGACTTGTAATCTCTCAGTAAACACAAGGGAAAGGACTACGGGTATAACATACCTTTTAAAATCATGAATTTGTAACATTGTGCCATCATCTGAGAGGATACAGTGCATAAAGAGGATATCTCTGATGCACCCACAGCGCTACAAGGTGCCACAGTCTCTCCAAGGTCACACTTCATCTCTCCACCAAGGCTGTCATGCAATCACGAGAAATAAATGAATCGCATGCAGCTTCCTGGGGGGGGGGGGCAAACAGTGGGCTCTGGTCTGAAAACTGAAAACCTGAAAACTGTCCATTAGGTTTCATAAATCATTCCATACTGGTTTTATTTCAATTTTAGGCCAGAAAACCAACCAACCAACCAAACGCACTAATCATGTTAAGAAATGTACACAACTGTTCAAGATGATAGGCCCAGTGTTTGTGAAGTTCATTTTGGGGTGAGTTTTCCTTTTAGGCTAAATCTAAGGAACCAAATCCAAGTCTCCAGGCAACATAATGACCTATATTGTTTGTGTAGCCAGTTCCCTCACATGACTTCACCCAGTTCTCGGTAATGTTCTTTCCTGATCCATAATGCTTCTTTGATCAGAACAGATATAGGCTACAATTACAACAATTATTCATTAAAAAATTCTGGTTATGTAAGAGTTGAAGTTATATAAGATATAGGACTGCTATTCTAAACTGTTTGGAAGGATATTTTGCCAAGAATACAATTTGTTGTGTTCTTTTTCTGTTTTTTTGGCTAATTTTCTTGATAAATGTTGAAGGAAAAGGTTTTCATATAATTTGTAAACATTGCAGTGTCTAACAATTAACTTGAGTTAACTGAGCCATCCAGAATTAGAAGTTAATTTTTCTCCCTGAAGTTAACTGCCTGAATGGATATTTGAATAATACCATTTATGCTCTATAACTCCAGGGTAAGTGAAGGGCTCTAAATTACAGAGTGACCCGTGGTAAAATCACAGTCCATGAAAGGATACCTTATTACAGTGTGTTTCTCCTTGATTCCTTGAACCTAGTTCTGCTCAGGTCAGAGTCATCAATAAAAAGACATGGAAGATATGGAAGCAGGTATGAAATATTAAAGCCGGGGTGTAACTCCAGGAAGCACAGAAGAAGTTGTCGGCATTTAATTTCACTTCTTTGTTGAGATTTCTTCCTGAGACAGTTGGCGGCGTCAGCAGATTCCTGCCACCGGCACGAAATTCATGGGACAAGTGTCCATGTCAGCAGTTTCTCCCCCTTCAGCCGGCGTGTAAAAGGACATCACACTCGTCAGCTGGGGTAAACCGAAATTATAAGGACAAATGAAACTGTGTGTCTGTGAGTGGGGCTTCTCAAAGAGCATGTCCTTTTGGCTGAACAACATGATATCTTGTATAGGAGTCTCAAATAGGCTGACAGATCCTGGAGCTCCACTGTACATGCGTATGTGTGTGTAAATGACAGTCTGTGAGTAAGGGTGATCTCTGCATGTAGAGCATGTGCATGAAAATGCTTATGGTTTTATACCTTGAAGCCGAGGTGAAATTGTAATTTTTTCTCACTTTTTGTGTAAGGATATATATTGTAAGCTATACTATGGGGGAGAATAGCTGTTTGCACAAGAACAGCCTCTTAAATGCATATTTAGCCATTGGAATTTAAGTGACATTATAAAGTCTTTTTAGTGCCTGCCTGCACAAATCAAATTATCTCTGCTGAAATTGTCAGTTGTAACCACAAATTCATGTGCCCTAGAGCGGTGGTTCTCAAACTTTTTCCCATCAAGGACCTCTAAACTAAAACAAATTAGACCACAGAGCCCCATCTGAAAACTTTTTTTTACTTTTAGATGCTTTATTACAGAAAGTGTTCGAAACCCATGACAGTCAAAACTCAAATAGCCAAACATTCTGTCATTGTGTTACTTATGGATAGAACTATAGTCAAAATGAATTATTCCCCTTTCTGCTGGGGTCCCTCAGAATCCCCCTCAAGGACCCCTGGGGGTCCACAGACCACTGCCCCTAGAGGACCCTAAAGTAGGGAGTGCTTCGTCTTTCTTCTTTTTTAATTGCAATTTTAACCAAGTAAGTAAAAAATAAACACCAAGGATATATACTAATTCCTTAGCTGAATTTTAATTTCGGTTCGGCCTAATATAAGCCGATAACACTTGATGAACCGGTGTCAAGCTGGCATCAACACACTCTTACTCAGTGCTAGTCTGCAAGTGAGTATGAGGTGAGTCAGGTTAGGAATTAGCAGCTGGTAGGTGTGGATTAAGGTTTCTGCTCATTAGACAGAGGTAGCAGAGCTGTAATCCACATCCGCCCTCACAGCATATATACACACACATACTGTAGGCCTACATACAGTACACACACAGAAACAAACAGCCAGCTCAATCCATTAAAAAAAAGTTTACATTCATTAATTTTGCATGGCAAAATGGCAGGGGCCTCTCTGTCAGGTTTTACACGCTGAGCTGCTGATGTAACAGGGTGGAAATGACAGGGAGGGGAGTTGCAGCAGGTATATAGGTTGAGATTTTATCTGAGAAAACTGTGGGAATGGCTGTAATGTTGCAGTGCCTGAATCTGGATTATGGCTGCACTCTTTTTCTGCAGCTTCTCAATCGGTGAGATGGAGCTGAAGCAGAAGTCTGCAAAAGTCTAATCCTCCCCCCCAGTTCTATCAAAATCCTCACAGGGCATCGTTATGAAGTTATTGATCTGACAACTGGCTGTGCTGAATGTCACAGCAAAGATAGAGACAATTTTCTTGATATTTGAAGGTATCGAAACTGCATGTACTGTAGAGTAGCAGAGAAAAAACAGTCAGGAGAAATAATGAGGTTTAATTGTGGGACGTGACATTATATGGGATCTGACACATAATGGGAGAGGAAGTCATAGTGAGGGTGTGCAATCCATGAGCAGCAATCAGTGTTTATTAGTGGTGTGTCTTCAGAGGAAAGTGGAATTCTTACCTTGTTCAGTTGGTCCAGGAAAGAGAAGGCTTTATCTCTATGATTATTGCACGTCACCAATACTTTGAAGGATGGCATAAAAAAGTCCATACTTTAAATGAAAGAATTAAAGCCTCACTTTTGCATAGAATTACTCTATGTATAATATACAGTAATGACACACACTACCATTACACAGATTCCTCTGACTAGAGTCATCTAATCCCATACGGAGCAGCCATAGAACAGCAGTGTTGTTATTTTTCTGCCTTTCTTTTTTAAAGTATATTTTTTGATGGTGCAGTAGAGAGGCAGAGAGAGGGGGAATGACATGCAGCAAAGGCTGTCCGATGCGGGACTCGAACCGGGGCCAACTGCAGTGAGGACTGTAGCCTCTACACATGAGGCGCCTGCTTAGACCACTACACTACACGATGCCCCTGTCTTTCTATTTTTACACTGATGTGTCACAGTTTTTTTTTTTTTTTTACACTTTCGTCAAACCTTTCAGGCTCATTCATTCCTATCTAATTCCACAGAAAATAACTCCAGAGGAATCTGATTTAGTTGGTGAAGCAGATCCACACATCTATCAGAAAGGTTGCATCAAAATCCTGCTGTCTTTGTCCAGAGGAATTCCCAATAAGAGAGTGTCATATAATAAAAATATTTTGTAGTGCGTAATTCAATTGAAATAAAAACAGAAATTAATCTATGGATGTCAACGTGATCTTGGACACATGAATAAGTTCTCAGTTTTCACTAGTGAGGATCTGTTCTGATATTCATAGTTATTCTTAGAAGGGAACTGGGTGTATTCCCACGGTGAACAGTATGTTTTCACTTCCTGCAAACTGTTGTGAAGATGCAGTGTCTTATGTGTGTTGCAGTACTGATAAGGTACTGATTTTGTGGAAATGGCTTATGTTTAAATACTCTGAAAAGGAGCTATTTGTAAGGGTTAGCATTTATAGCTGTTTGGTCACCAGTGTAGAGGAACTGTTGCATCAAGTTCAGCATCAAACTTCATTCCTTTATTCGCCAAGAGCTTTTCCAGTGGTGGAAAACAACGCTAATGTTGACTCTATCACGTCTTTTCTTCTACTAAAGTTAGCACGCTAACCAGCGAGCTAGCCCTTCTTGCCACTTTCTGATCACAGCTCACTGTAGCCTCCAATCTACCCTGAAGCCATAGTGCTGCTCAGGGAATGCATTATAACCTCGTCTTGTAAACAAAGCAATGCCCAAAACTCTTGTCATGTGACAATCACCACCACCTGATCTCACTAAGAAACCGTGTTCAGCGGCAAAGAAAACTCACAAATAGGCCTTTTAAGTACCTGAAAGTCGATATTCTCCTTCCACTGTATCTTTTTCCTATGGTATTATATCAAAATAAATATTGAAAGCATACAGTAATTTGCATGTTGTTGACAGGAATGAAAATTGGGATGAGGATGATGTCAACAACAGTGCAGCAGGAACGAGGACAACTTGTTAATGATTCAGTCAGTTTGTGAACTAATTGGTGTACATCAGCAATGACAGCTCTGAGTAGCTCTGGAGAACTGCTTGGCTTTTGAGCGGCAAGGTAATCATATCTGCTTTAAATAAGCAAAACCCCTCTCAGTGTAGGAGGGTACGTCTCAGTGGGAAGTATATGTGTCTGCATTTCTTAACATTCATTTTCCTTCTGCTGATGGGCACACACTCTGTCTAAGTGTTAAGTGTAAGACAGCTTTATGAGCCCGACAGAGCGGAAACACACAACTCATTTTGCATGCTAACTGTCATATGTAAAAACATGGTTTTTGGGAGACTTTTGCTTGTTTCTGTTCACTTTTATGCATATTCTGCTGTACATACTCCTCTCTCCTCTGCATATAATCATGTGGGAGGGCACAACAGCTCACAAAGGCAGCATCTTTGTTAAGAAAAAAAAAAGGAAACTGAACTGCATCTGAAGGAGCTCCACCTTATCTCACCGAAGGCAGCTTGTCAGCCCTCTGATGTTTTATATTCAGGGGTAATATCTGGATTCAGATGAACAGAGGAACCCAGGTGTATCTGGCCACTGTCTGTGCAGAATTCAATCAAAGCCAAGTCATATCTGCTCCAACTCCCTCTTCCTTTCCTCCCTTGCTATTTCTCTTAATTTCACTTCAATCCACTGCGCTCTGTTGGCATGAATGACAGATGAGCAGCATTGCCACAGCATCTAACAATAAACATTTGTCCTTTTTTTTGGCCATTTGCATCTGTGTATACTACACATACACTATATAATTTATTCAAAAGCCAGACTCCTTTGTTGAATCTCTTATCTCAAATTTCCATCTTTTTCTATCTTCTCCTGTCACTTTTGACACAGGTTATTATGATTTAGTTCATGAATTTCAAGTTCAGCATCAAACTTCACGGCAGAGAAAACGTACAAATAGGCCCCTTTAAAGATCCAGTTCAGTTGCGTCTTCAAAAATAAAATTTCATTTACCCCGTGGTGGAAACTTTATTGGATTAAATGAGGTGCTTTTCAGAGGGAAACAATACTTTTTACTCCACTACAGTGATCTGATAGCTGGAGTTATTGATTACCTTGCAGAATTGAGATTTTACATAAAAAGTGTGATAGAATATTTATAATGCAATGCATTGCTGTAGATGTAAAACAGTTTGACAAATTTGAGCTACTTGTAAAGTCTCAAAACCTCATTAACTCTTAAGGTCCTAATTTAGTCATTAGGAATTTTAAGGTAGATCAAGAACTGTCAATAGAAACTATCAGCAGATGAATTTTCTCACTCCTCAAACCTTGTAGTGACACTCAACAACCACAGACTGACTGAGGTTCTGAAGTGAAGCTAAGTGATGCCTATAGGGGAGGTTATGAAAAAGGTGTCAAAAAGTTTCCAGCTTGAAATTTCCACTTTCCAAAATGTCATTAAGAAATGGCAGTTAAGGGGAACTGTGGAAGATATGAAAGACCAAGAGAACTTTCTGATAAAACTGTGCATCTGCTGAGCAGAAAGGCAAAGCAGAACCTTGGTATGACTGCAAAGGACCAGAAGGAAGGTTCAGCTGACACAGGAGTAGCATCAGTAGAAATCCTTACCTGTGACCCCGTCACAAAAATCAAAGTCTGAAGTATGTAAAGCAACATCTGTATAAGTCAGAGTCATTTTTGGAAACAAGTGCTGTGGACAAATTAAGTTAAATTTGAGTTCTTTGGCCACAATCACCAAAAGTGTATTTAGAGAAAAGCAGTATTCGGTGAAATGCTGGTCCCAGTATTGTGGGGTGGAATTATTCTCCTTTGAGGACGTGTATCAGCCAGTGGCACAGGGAAGACTGCACAGACAGAAGGAAGAATGGATTCCACTAAATATCAGCAAATTCTGGATAATACCAATGTGTTTTTACTTAGATATGATCTTGACTGCATGACCTTTTCTTATAATGGAGTGTTTTTACATTGTTGCACTGGAACATGTTTTTCCTCATTTGGGTTAACCAGCATTTTAAATTACACAAGTTGCTGGCCTGACAGAGGGGAAGCTCTTCATCCAGCCATGCTCCGTGGTGCACATTTGCTTCTGTGTGTTTGTGATCACACTTTGTTGGGAGGGGATTGGATTTTCTCTCTCCATTTGGGCCACCAGTGATTAGATGAGTCTATGTCTGAGAGTTTAATCCTTGTTGGAAGGAGCACCAAGTTGCATGTGGTGTGCACGCACACACGCGCACACACACACACACACACACACACACACACACACACACACACACACACACACACGACACACACACGCTCACACTCACAATTTGAGATCCAGATGTATCTTTTTTTTTTTTTTTTAAAGTGGAGCTGCATCTGCAGGGAGGCATGCAGCCCTCGTGGCACAGGCCCAAGCTGCTTATTGATGGGCAGATTTAGCCTTCATTTCACTCAGACATTCCTTTGTCAGACCCCTCACCCTCTCTTTTGCAACACACACACACACACACACACAAACACGCACACACACGTCAGATGATAACAGCAGGGGCTGGAGACTTTGTGCAACAGGCCAGACCTTAAAAAATGATAATGTCTTTTAAAACACTCTGTAACACAATCCAGTATTTAGTTTTCTTGTGTCTTCTTTGGCTCTTTCTTTTTCTGCACATTCCACTAAGTGTTTCTAAAAATGAAAGTTGATGGGCTAAATTGACAATGAACCGTTTCATCTGTGCAATTTGGTTGTAAATCTACCTCAGACAGAAGGACAGAGTGGTTTTAGCATAATAATGCAGCTTCTGTACTGTACATTAATATTCATATTTACAGACTCTGCTGCTGCTCTGACAACTTCGCTTCCCTTGCACTCTGCCAGACATCTGCGACAGTGTGACTTTGCACATGCACATTTGTTCATTTTTTTTCTCCATAATTTTCCCTGTGCATTTATCAGTAACATTAGTAAGCACAGTAAGGAGTGGCTATTGCCCTCTTGTTAGGAATATTTATTTAGATAAGGAAGTAATAGTTAAAATAGGCACTGGGCACTTTATTAGGAGCACCATACCAATACTAGGTATAGGCCTCCATTTGCTCTCAAAGCAGTTGGGAACATTTCTTTGAGACTCTTTGCTCCATGTTGACACGATTGCATCACATAAGTTCTGCAGATTTGTCAGCTGCACATTCATGCTGCCGATCTCCTGTTCTACCACATCTCAAAGCTGTTCTACTGCATTCAGAGCTGGTGAGTGGGGAGGCCACTGAAGTTCACTGAACTCATCTTCATGTTAACGAAACCAGTGACGTACAACTTTTGCTTTGTGGCATGTTGCATTATCACCCATTCAAAGATGGTAAATTGTGGCCATAAATGGATGCACATGGTCAGCAACAATACTCGAGGTAGGCTGTGGCATCGAGACCATGATTGATTGGTATTAAAGGGGCACAACGTGTGCCAAGTAAACAATCCTCACACCATTACACCACCACCAGCAGCCTGGATTGTTGACACAAGACAGGCTGAGTCCATGGATTCATGATGTTGATGCCAGAGTCTGACCCTACCATCTGCTGCCTCAGCAGAAATTCAGATTCATCAGACCAGGCTACGCTTGTCCAGCTTTGTTGAGCTTTGTGTCCACTGCAGCCTCAGATTTCTGTTCTTGGCTGACAGGAGTGGAACCCAACATGATCTCCTGCTATTTTTCGCCTCAAGGCTGGATGTGTTCATTCTGAAATGCTTCTCTGCTCACCACAGTTGTAAAGAGTGGTTATCTGAGTAACTGTAGCCTTTCTGTCAGCTCCAACCAGTCTGGCCATTCTCCTCTGAACTCTCTCATCGACAAGGTGTTTCTGTTCACAGAACTTCCTCTCGCTGAATGTTTTTTTGTTTTTGGCACCATTCTGAATAAAGACAAGAGAATGATGTGGGTGAAAATCCCAAGAGATCAGCAGTTTCAGAAACACTCAAACCAGCCTGTCTGGGTCTCTTTCATTCACCTTCATCCTGTTCTGATAACTTTGCCTCCATCTGTTGCCTCGGCAATTTAGATTTGAGATTGATTTACCTGATAGCTCCCTGAAACACATCTAAAGCACTTGACAGAGACAGAGAGGTGGGAAACATGTTTTAATGTGAAAATTCATGAATAAAACACTTCATTAAAAATTTATTGAAATAAGTGAATCAAAGTGTTTCAAAACTGTTAATATTAGGTCAGCTTGGCCATTTTTGTATAATATGTGGGACTTAGAGGATTGTTGTTAATTTTATGTGTTGACGAATCCACACGACAAACCACATAATGGATTTAAGCACTTCTGAGACAAATTACAGCGAGTTACACTCATTAAGTCCTGAATAGCCTTAAACTAAAACACTAAGAAATAATGGGCTAATCTAGCACATAGTGGGCATTCATTTCATTTTGTATTTCATTGACCCGTCCCATGTACAATGACCTGGTGGAAAGAATTACAGTTTAAGAATTCTGAGCAGGTATGCTCTCATTTATCAGTTTATTAGGGAGCCTAAAACTAATGCAGTCTAATACAATACTCTTGCAATAAATCCTACCATGATGTTGAAGTGCACAATCATTTTGGAGGCTATAGTTTGTGGTGCTGTTGAATTGTATTACATTATACTGACATAAGTTTCTATTATTTTGTATATATAAAATGTTTTGGAAGTATAGTACAAGACGCTTAAATCAATCAATCAAACCAAACAAACAAAAAATGTATAAGCATATTGATATGAGGAAAGACCCTTGTGGAGAAAGTATGTTTCATTGCCAGGGTTTTACTTGTTGAGGTTTCTGTGTATGCAAGCCTGTCTTCGTGCCACAGCAGCTGCCATTTCCTCTGTCCTCCAGTGCGACTCATGCATCCTCTGGCTCCAACACACACCATCATGTTACTCATACCATCCTAAACCACACAAACGCGCGCGCACACACACACACACACACACACACACGCACACACACACACCATCTTACTCATTTCATCCCAAACACAAGGCCTGCTCAGAGCATATTTCATCACACACGCTATCTATAAAATGGGCAACAAAACAGGGTTACCGAAGCTCCTCATTGCTTTTTTATATTTCCTTTTCTGTGAGTAGCCCATTCTCCTTGAGAAATTTCTCCATGCATATAATGAAAAGGCCTGTAGATATAATAGAGACATGAAATATGGTGAATAAGCAGCCTCTCCATCCTGTAAGTGCCACCATGCCAAAGACTTGTTGATTGCATAAAATCTGCTTTGTGCATTCAATTCATTTGAATTTGCCGCTTTGTTTCTGACCCTTTATTTAAGTGGTAAAACTGTACATACATGTGCTAGAGGACACATCTGTTACCTGGGCGACTCTCTCTCCTCAGAACTGTAATGACTTTACATGTCGCTCCTGCATTTCATTATTTGCGATCATCTTTTCTCTCGGGCAGGAAATAACATATCTTACAGCACAACAATGGGAGCGTGAAGGTTGAGAGATGCATCAGAGGAATCGTCTGATATCCTTCAGGGAGAAAACAAGGGGCCTGCTTTTGGCATGTAATTGAGAAACAAAAGCAAAAGTGATTGCTGTGGAATTAGAATTGGGAGAGGGGAAGAAACAACAGTTGGGATGTGGGACATCACCGGAGGCTGTGAGGAACAAAAGGTGGTTTTTCAGGATTTGCAGATGAGGAAAGACTGTGTTTATATTACCATGTAGACTTTTTGTCCCCAAACAATCACATTTTGTCCATGTTTTGATCTACACAGTTCTCCACGGATGACGCCGGATCTTAGGTATTCGGCAACCTGTCTTGGATGACACTTTTTATTGCAAAAGAGACAGTGAAAAATAGTTGGTACCTTGCATAGATGTCTCGCTCACTCTCAGAGGTGAGCATGGCGCAATTAGTATGCAACAAAGAAACCTCAATGTGGCCACAATCTGAATAGAGAAAATGAAAGTTGTGGAAAATATGATGTGTTTTCAGAGCCTTGGGAGAAAGGAGCTAATATGCATGTCAGTCAAGCCTACTGGCAGCAGATAAAGCCCAGCGACCATTTTGAGCCAGAGAGTGACTAAGATATTGGTGTGAACTAACTGACCAGATGCTTTTTTTCAGAGTCAGTGACCTCCAAACAGAGATTTATGCAGAGCAGGGGAGTGAGGGAGAAGGGAACAGTGATTCTCATTTGTCCGAGACGTCATTCAAATTGGGAATGGAGTGACACTTCAATTAACTCCCTGTCCTCAACAAAGTTTACCTTGGTCTTCAGAAAGGCGCAGTATTTCGCCTCATCCTGCAGGATTAGCTAATCATATTTCCAATCTCCAACCTGTCACTATGGTGTCGCTGTGCGACAGCTGGTAGTCATAATGACAATCTATTCTTCAGGAAGTGAAGAGCAAATTTTCCCTCAATGTTCCCAACCAAAGAAGAACGTCATGTTTTTTTTCTCCCTCACAGCTCCCTCTCCTATATACAGTTTCTATCTACCTTGACTTGTTGCATCTGTCCCTCTATCTGTCTGTTATTCATTGTTTCTGTCTGGCTGTTTCTCAGTTTGGAAATACAGACAGGTTATTTTTACTTACATGACACATATTCCCCAAACTATAAATACAGATGAGAATTTGTTAATTTTTTTTTTTTTTTTTTTTTTTTTAAAGGTCAATTACTCTTTCACAGCTTTCCACCTCTGGGATAGGTCACACCAGAGTTTTGAGTCTACCTCACAGACAGTGTTGGCCCTGGCCAGACAGGAGCAGAAATACCCTGGCATGAGACCAAAGCTTTGTGTCCGCAAACCTTCTCCACAGCCTGGAGACGGGTTTCTGCTTTTACAGGAACTTCGATCCAACACCTTCCACTCTCACGGAGAAGAAAACTCCATCATGGTGTTTTGAATTGGGATTAGAGTAGAAGAGACACACTGGGGAATGTCAGGATTTCAGCGAAGCAGCAGATATGGACCAGTGGAAACTGACATTGTTCCAGATGTTGTAGCAAGACTGCTCTGGCCAGCATCACCTCCGCTCTGCTTCATGGAGCAGAGCACCAGGAGACATGAGGAATGCAAGCAGATGTTTAGCATTACAGTACGTAGGCCCATTTTGGCTCAGCTGTCCCATGATGAATGTCATGATGGCTGACAAAGAGTGACACTGCCTCTGCCGCAGCCAAGGACGTTCACAATGATGCAGTGCATTCTCTGCTGCTTGGAAAACATACATTACAGTACATAACAATCATTGCAAAGTACTGCACAAGAGATTGGGGTAAGTAGGCCATCAAGCAGCCATACAACTGATGATTCTGGGACAGTCTTACTTTCTTTAAAAGGGGTACTCCACCAATTTTAAATGTCAATGTTGATTTTATAGTTTGGGAATTCAAGATTATTATATTTTATTAAATTTATTTGTCACATTCACAAGTTTGTGAAACGTGAAAAATAAGGATTAGAAAAGAGAAATATGGGGATAACAAGACTACAGCTTGTACACACAGGAAGTGCTGTGAACTAAAAGATAACATCAGAATGCTAACATGCTTACAATGACAGTGTTAACATGCAGGTGTTTAGCAATAATGATTACCATGTTTACCATCTTAGTTTAGTGGCTTAGCATGCTAATATTTGCTAATTAGCAGAAGGCACCTGTACTGCTGAGGCTGATGGTAATGTCATTAGTTTTACAGGAATGTGGCCATAAACCAAAGTATTGGTCCTCATGGTGGAAGAAAAGTCAGAGGATCACCACCATGATCAGACTCTGTCCTGAAGGCGACATCAATATCTGTACCAAATATCATGGCAGTTCACGCTGTAGGCTTCTTCTTTTTCTTTCTTTTTTTTTTTTACCACTTAGCTAGCTATCCCTCATTTGTGCAAAATTAGAACAACTGCTGTGTTATTGTCTCATTTGTACTCTCTCTGTTGGTGGCATGTATCCATTCATTGCACTAAAAAAACAACATTTTTTTCTCCACATTCACACTGGTGATTGCACAATAAAGCTTTTAGGGTGAGGACTTAATGTTGCGTTGTAATGAATAATTTTTGGATATTGAATGACAAAACATAAGATCACGAATCAGCTAATGTAAAGCTCTTGATGTTCTGTTCATACAACCAATGTTGGTGCATTAGCAATTGTAGAAAAATGTAATATTCCAGATGTAACCTCAGAGTCAGTGGAGCTGAGAATCACTGCTTTTCCATGATTTATTACCTGGCTGTCATAAACAAGACAATCATAATGTCACACTTGAAGTCTTATGTTTATTTCCCCGTCTCTCCTTGCCTCCCCTCTTGTCTCTTTCATTCCGCTGCATTGTAATAATACCTCTCAACCAACAAGTGGCCCTAACTGAATTCATACATGGCATTACAAAAAACCTATAATAATAACATATATGTACTGATTACTTCAACATCCCTAAAATGCTGCAACAGGTTTTTGTTCTCTACCAACCACCTTCTACATCCAATATTCATCACTGAACAACAAAAAAAAACTCTCCTACGTTAGACTTGCGTCACACGTAAGGCTAGATGATCAAAACCCGCTGTGAGTCACACACGGATCCAATATTTTTTTTTTCTTCTTCATCTGAGTCAAGGTGTCATCCTGTGCGTGCAACACAGGCTCATTCCAGCTGATGCAAACATAACAAATATTATTCCCTCTGTAGCCTTGTGTGGTAGGACATGACTCCTCCATCATTACACACCTTCAGATGTGTATCCATGGTCATGAATATAAATTCAACGCTCCATAAAGAAGTGGGTCTCAACAACAGCACCTAATAAGAATATTCATACTGTATATCAACCAAGACATGCATGAATAAATATAATTGAGCGACATGGTGCAAAGGCAAAACAGAAGAAATGACAGACAGGAGAAATACTGTAAAGAGATGGAGAGATGGAGGCGTCAAGAGTTGTGAGCTGAATGCTGAGCTTAATGATCGAAAAAGCAAAGAAAGAAAATTAAATCATGCAACAGTTGTTTCCGGTTGCAGTATATGAACTTGATTTAATTATTTTTGTCCTACCTTTTCTTTTCTTTCTAGTTCTGACTTTTGTCATATGTGACACTGTTCTACTCACTGGTCTTATGAACAGCACCTGTGTTTGTTAACTTACTCTCAATGACAATACCACCTGTGTAATACGTCTACTGTTTGAATGAATGAAGACTATAACATTATGTTTGGTCTCACTTTTAATGTCCCTTTAACCGTCTTTAGCCTTCACCTTATCTATAATAATTAACATTTAACTATATAAAAGTCATAAAAATGAAAAGATTTATCAAACCAAACTTAGGTCAGAATTTGAAAATATAAAATATATATTCAATGATTGCACCATTAAAATATGGTTGTGGCCTAAGCACCTTGTATAGGAAATTCTCAGTAAAAGCAAACAAATAAACAGTCAAATTGTTCACCCTCTACCCTATGTTGAGAGGTATAGACTCAAATTCAAGTTAACACTGTTTGCTAAACACAAAACGGTGAGTTAAAGAACATAAAAATACCCTTTAATTACTATTTTAATCTTTTAGTAATTCTAAGGTTCTGTTAACTACATAATGAGCCTTAAAACATTCAAACCATAAAACAACACATTTAATATTTGTGGGCCCACACTATGAAAAAAAATAAAATTAATAAAGCCATCACTGAAATATAATTAAACCTCTCCATTCTCTAGATGCAGGCCTGTTCATGGCTGGTGTGTGTTGGACCACGTTAGGGATGACGGCCGCTGACTGGCCGCGCTTTGTATGAGGGTTACTCACCCCACTCCAGTCTACCTCTGTCCTAAGAAACCGAGGGGGCTGCTCCTCTCACCAGTCCTTTACTGTGGATGAAGAAGGTCTCTCCTCCCTCGTAGCCAGAGGTGCAGCAGGGGTTTACCTGGTCATCCACTGCGCTATCTGGTCTCCTCTCGCTCGTCTTCGGGCTGATCATATCCACCGAGATGCTAATTAGCGGTTAGCACTCATGCTGAATAAGTCCGTGCGCGCTAGCTTAGCGTGCTCGTAACTCGACACGCTGAAAAGGGGGTTGTTAATCAAAATGTCACTGAGTTTAACTCACTCAGTTTCGTAATGTCCATACTACAATCTGTGAAGCACATTGACAACACTTCGTTTACACACGTAAATGTTAGCCTTTCGTGTCTGCTCTTTAGCCGAGCAGCGACGAGGCAGTTCTGTCTGATCAACTGCTCTCACGCACTTTTCCGTCCCACCGCTCGCTGTTCTCTCGGCCCCTAGCCAATCAGTAACCAAGGAACTTGACGTTGCTTTATAACTGACCAATAGGAAGGTAGGATACGACATAGCAATATAGTATGCGAGAATAAAATAAACAGGTTAGGTTTTCTCATTCTCTTCACCACATAAAGACGATTGTACCTTACAAACAAACTTTTTATGTTACATTCAATGTCGTGGTAATTTATACTACTCCCCCATGTAAATGGTTACAGACATTTAAACACTCTATAACATATTATAGAATATTACATAACTATACAAATGGAAAATAAAGAACAATATCCTAGGATTTATGAACAAATATTATTGAGTTAATAATTACTCAATAGCTAAAGTAATTACATGTTACATGAATTTGATTCCCAAGACTAGCTCTGTCAATGTGTCTTTAAACATGTCCTAGGTGTAAATAGAAAACAAGTCATTATGGTTCAACATGCAGTCAGCTGACATTTTGGAGGTATTTACTGACTAACAACAGCTAATCTTAGCTCAACTAAAAATTTTCCTGATCTCACAGATGTCTGCTTCATGTATGGAATAATAAAACACTTGCACTTTTTAAATCCAATATTTCTGCTGACAGCGCTGATCTGCTCTGCTCTGCTCTTCCTCACTAATATGTAGGCTACAGTACATTAAATCTGCCACCACAACGGCTGGCACAGTTTGTGGAAACACTGGATTTAAACATTGGTTTGACCCCCGGGTAAACATTTCATCTTCACGTATGAAGTGCAGAGGCCACAAGGGCTAGCTTAATTTTACCCCCCTGCTCAGCAGTCCAGTAGTCCTGTCCTCCCTCACAGGGAAGCTGCAAGGATTACGCACCCTCTTACTTTGAACAAGACCCAGGTGATTCCTCGATGTTGGCTTACCAGTGGCTAAGATTAGCAAGGTAGCTAGCTTGACACAATATGTGAGGCTGCTTTTGCAAGCTCGCGCTTCTGCTCTTTTGCTAGAACCTAACTGCCTCCTCCTCCTCCTGCACCAAGCCAAACCAACATGATCCAGTAAAGCCAAGCAACACCAGGTAATGTGCCAATGAGTTCAACCTGTTCTACAACAGGTTTGACACAGCCTCACCTGTTCTCTCTCCCACTGCTTCAGCTGCAGTTTCTCCTACGGCATCTCCTCCCCAACCTGACACTGCAGCTGCAACTCCCTCCACACTGGGGTCATGTCCTTTACAGCAGAGGAGGTGAGGGTGGAGCTCAAGAGGCTACGTCCTGGAAAAGCAACAGGCCCGGATGGTGTGTGTCCGAGGCTGTTACAGGACTGTGCAGCCCAGCTGGCTAAGCCTCACCAGATGATCTTTAACTTAAGCATACAAACAGGGAAAAAAACATTCAAACTGTGCAAAACATTCTGGTACGTAATGTAGGACGACTGGCTGAGATAAATGACTACAGACCGGTGGCCCTCACATCACACATCATGAAGACCCTGGAGCGGCTGCTTCTCCACCTTCTGAGGCCGCAGGTTGAACATGCAGTAGACCCCCTATAGTTCGCCTACAAAGAACATTTTGGAGTGGATGATGTCGTCTTTTACATGCTCCACTGGGCCCATTCTTACTTGGATGAGCCAGGTGGTTACATGAGGATTATGTTCTTTGATTTCTCAAGTGCATTTAACACACATCAAACCCCCCATACTTAAGGACAAGCTGGAAGGGATGGGGGTGGATCTTTGCTTCATGTCCTGGATTGTGGATTACCTGACAAGACGACCACAGTTCGTCAGGCTGGGTAACTGTGTCTCAGAGACAGTGATGAGCAGCACTGGGGCTCCACAGGGGACTGTTCTGGCTCCGTTCCTGTTCACCCTCTATACGGCGGACTTACAACTCTGAGTTCTGCCACATCCAGAAATACTCAGATGACACAGCTATTGTGGCGGGTATCAGGAACGGGCAGGAAGAGGAGTACAGAGAGCGACAGGAACTGCCTCCTTCTGAACACCTCCAAGACCAAGGAGATGGTCATCGACTTTCGGAGGTCTAGACCCACCCTTCAGCCAGTCAACATTTGAGGGAAGCACATTGAGGTGGTGCACACTTATAAATACCCAGGTGTGGACCTGGACAGTAAACTGGACTGGTCCCTGAACATGGATGCAATCTACTGGAAGAGGCAGAGCTGGCTCTTTTTCCTCAGGAGGCTCAGATCCTTTGACGTCTGCAGTGAAATGCTGCACATGTTTTATCAGTCAGTGGTGGCTAGTGTACTTTTTTATGCTGCAGTGTGCTGGGGCAGCAGCATGTCAGACACAAACACAAAGAGACCGGATAAGCTGGTAAAAAAGGCTGGGCCTGTGCTTAGCAGGAGTCTGGACTCACTCAGGACTGTTGTGTAGAGACCCATGTAATGTAAGATGGAGGCCATCTTGGACAATACCAACCTCCCTCTCCACAACATTCTGGCAGCACAGAGAAGCAGCTACAGCTGCAGCAAACGTCTCATCTCACTGTGCTGCAGAACACCTCAGCCAAAGGAAGGACTAATCTATTTATTATTCTTTATTTATTATCAACTGTTTTTATTATTATTATTATTATTATTATTATTATTATTATTATTTTATTATTATTATTATATTATTATTATTATTATTATTATTATTATTATTATCAAACAATGAGCTAATGGACACATGCATTCCCCTAGGGGATAAATAAGTATCTTATCTATCTATCTATCTATCTATCTATCTATCTATCTATCTATCTATCTATCTATCTATCTATCTATCTATCTATCTATCTAAAGTACCACTCACATGCCGAATGATGTCAATGAGCAGTCTAACCTGTTCTGGATAACAACACATGGCAGCCTGAGCGAAACATGTAGTGACAATACCACAAGCCTACAAATCAACAAAGTGAGTGAAAACAGCCTCAGGTTCAAGGAGTTAACAAACACTTCTGACGGTAAAAGTCAAATGAAACCTAAAATCTTATCTCTGTGTTTTTGGCTGTTGCTACTGTAGAGGGTAATAATTTGTACAGTGTCTTGATATAATAGGTCCATAAAGTCTTCTCACATACAACCATGCTCCACCAGGTTTGCTAAGCAGGAGACACACTCTACTTATCATGTACTTTCTGTTTCCAAACCATTCACACGCGTGTTGGGCTCAGGCAAATTCACACTGACACCCCTGTTTGATTTAAATAATTTTCACACATTTCACACATCGGCCACCTACACCCATCAGCAGCATTTCCTTTGTGGCTACTCTCCAGATATGAATCAGAAAGTAGCAGTTGTATTTCCTGGAAAGGCTGCGGGGTCACCAGAGTTTATATCAAGAACTTTATAACGAAGTAGTTATAAACAGAAATAAGGCTTGTCTAAAACAATGGCTAAACATGACAAGTTAGTGACAAATTAACATAGTAAGTCATATTAATTCATTGTCTCTATATTAGTTATATTTATTTATTATATTTACTATATGAAGAACATGTGATCATTACATTTAATTATCATTAACCTTATGACCTAATAACTTTATTCATCAACAATTCTTCACTCCCATGACAACTGAGCAAACTGACAAAGGCCACAAAATGTGATTGAAAGCTCCAGAGAAGGTCTACTAAGTAGACCCAGAGTTGAAGGTGTAATCCCTAAGATTTTCATGACTTTTTTTCTTTTTTTTTGCTGTTTCAAAGGTTAAGAATGAACCTCCAAGCTCAAGATTTCTAAGTGAAGTTTAGAGACATTTTGTTAATGTAAAACATTTTCACTATTTAGAAATAAAGCCGCTTGTTGGAAACCTGTGAAATTACTCTTTAGATGTGACTTTGTATGTGACACACGTCCTTGCATTGCATACCTTTTTTGTAACCACAAACCACCTTTGACAGACATAAGTCATTTCTGGCAGCTATATATAATAGGCTACATATTCCAGTTAGAAACAGCAGCTAGTAGCTGTGATAATGCCAAACAAGGCTATACACAAAGTTAGCTCCACAGGTAGAGATAAATGACCCATGTGTGTTCAAAATATCAAGTGAAAGCTTGGGTTAAAGGAAAAGCACAGAAGCCTCTTGCATTAAAAAACTAATGTTGTCACACTGTTTTCTGCTGCACATATAAGGGCACTGGTTAGAGTGAAGAAATTATATTTGTGACATAAGCATGTATGAAAATAATGCTCTTTCTTCAAATATTGCAGACACTGGATATCTGCCAGATGTGTCACTAATGTGACATTAATAGAAAAACACACACAAAGAAAAACACAGAAAAACACAATTCTGAGCTAACAGGCAATTTTCCTAGCTGAGAAAATGAGAATTTTATACTCATTACCTTTGCAATTCATGCAGTTTTAGACATAAAAACAACTTTTCTTGTTGATCTCCTCATTAGCTCTCTGTAAGTCAAGTGTTTCTATACTGCCCATAAAAGCTACATGTGGTGGGTTGATGTAAAGTGTTACCTTTGTGTCTCGCGCTGGACGAGTCACCTCTTTTCAATGGGGATCGGTCTTCATCAAGTTTAAGTGCATAAGCTTAACTCCACTGACCTTCCCCTGGCTAATGACCCTTGTCATCACACGGGCTCCACACCAGCACTTTACACCAGGGAGACAGTATAAACTACAGCTTCGGTTCACCAGTCCTCAATCACCGTTCCATAATGGCAGTTACCTTGGCACAGTGATATCCGTCATCATCATCCAGCATTAATTTATCATAAGGGCATAAGGCATTAGAACCTGCAGCAGGACAACACATAGCAGAGCAGTGACAGGGGCTCCCTCTGGTGCAATAAGAAGAAACACTAGGAGCTCCATGCTGTGATGGGTAGAATACTATGTACTGTATGCCTCAGATGTGACAAATTATGTTTGGGGAAATTTAATGGTGTTTCAAAGAAGATTGCCAAAGAATGACAGTAATTTGAGACTGAAAGTGAAAGTCGTTGTATGTTATCTTAAAATGTGTTGGCACTTAGAGAGCTCTTTCTGTTTTGTGATTATCTATGTCTATGCACAAGTACCTGTCAGTTTTTCCATTGTTGTAGTGCTCACTGGTCACACCAACTGGTCACCAGGATCTTGCATGGAGTCCAACAAAATGATTCAAAACAACAGGAAGATAATCTGTGCCATGCACTTAAACCACAGGAAGGTGGAACTCAAGATACAGGTGAGGGTTTTCAGGAATTGAGGTCTTTACTGGCAAAGTTCGGTACACAGGTAGTCAATACAAATCAAGGCAAACAAATCCAAAGCAGTAAGCTCAGGCAAGGTCAAAAGCTAAACTGAGGTCATACACAAGAAACAACTACACTAGGAAAATAAGGCTGGTATGCTTGACACAAGGGACGAAGACGAACTGGCAGCGGGGGAAGGGAGAGAACAGACTAATTACACTTGAAGAGGGAAGACAATAGGAAAGGGAGACAAAGCTGATTCCAGTACTGAGACAGTTGTTTTAGAAAGAGTTTAGTTAGCTATGATATATGTGCTGTTGTTGATTTTTGTGGGAAGAACTTCTTGGTTTAAGTTAGACTTTCAGAAAAATATAATTGAACAGCTAAGCCAATAAATAATATGTATGTATAACAAATAATTAAACATTTTAGAGACTTTCTTTTTGGTGGGGAGGGTGTAGGGGTGTGGTGACTTTGACTCATGACCTCATGGCCAATTGCATACCGCTCTGTAAACATTCATCTTTCAGTTACAGCTGTTGAGGATGAACTGGAGTATAATGAGGAAGGATTGCAAATTATGAACATACTGCAGAGGCTTTTCACAGTCACAGTGAGACCATGCAAACAGGCTTCAGTAAGTAGCATGTTAACAATGACCGTGGTAGGTTTGCAGACAGTTCCATAGGGGGGCTGTGAAGGGGAGGCACTGTCTCCCACAGGAAGGGTTGCGGAGCAGATGGTTGCCTGGGTGTGCAGGCTCGGTGGCAATCCTGCTTGCCCTTTTTTTTTTGTCACCCTGGCATCATGCAGCTCCTTCGTGGAGGGCAGCTGACAGCCATTCTCCCACTCATCAGTGCAGACATCATGTTGGTGCTTGTCCTTGGTGTAGGAGGAGGCAGATTAGAACCAGATTGCGGTGGAGGATTCAAGGATGTTTTCAATCATTCACTTTCAAAAATGAAGCAGGATTGGTGAGCGAAATGCTCGCCTTTCCTAGATGCTATGTATGAGGATTTTTCTTTTAATCTCAAGAGATTTTGGTTTTGGTGCAGCAACCCTATCACCGGACAAGAACGTTGATATTGGACACTCTGCAAAATCCTGGATTATGTTCGAAGCCAGTGTTGTTAAAAGTCAGCCTTTCTGCAATATCCGGCATGGCAACTACAGTGTGGTTAAAGTTAGGGAAAGATTTTCATCGGCCATTAAATGATGGCGCAAGTATGGTTAGCGTTACACAACTAAAATACCTTGATAAGGTTGGGGGAAACTTGGCTAAGGTTAGTAAGGTTGCCACTATGGTTGATTGCAAGACACAAACTCTTCCTCCTACATGAAAGTTTGATGTGATACACCTCCATCTACCATCCTGTCTTCTACACCCTTTCTATCTTGATACATCTAGGTCACATTACTTCCTGTGTTGGCACTGAAAGTTGGCATTAGATGTATTCCAATACAGATGTAATTCTACTGGATACTTGTAGGCAAACCTCTGTATTGTCATGGTCTGAAAAGTCTGGACAAAATTTCCTAAAAACTATCACAATAATGATAGTTCAGTGGTCATACTTAAAAAATTAATATTCCCAGAAACTCCCAAAACAGAAATTTATTGGATTTTTCTAAGGGTATAAACAAATTATTCACTCTGTGATTTTGGTGGTTTAGCGTATCAACCATCTCCTACATACTTAATCAGGGTTCCTCCACTGATGATCATGGGTTAATTGGTTCATTTAGAAGACAATAATTGCTCAATTGCAACTATGTTGATTATTATCATCTACAGGTTGATGGCAGCACTTCCCAGATACGTCAATCCTCAGAGTTCGATCTCCACATGTTGATCTGTCTCTCACTTTGTACCACCACCTGTTTCCCTGTCCTCTCCAGACATTTCCTGTGTGTCATTATGGACTTCCTCTTCCTGTTCTCCTCATCCATCCAAGTCCAGTCCTTTCTCCTCAACATTTCCTCTGTCTGGAAACCTTTGAAGACACCATGTGTGTCATTTTCAAAACAGCAGACACACACTTGCTCCAGTTTATAATGACCTCGACCTGTGCAACAGTTTTAGAGCTCAGCCTGAATGCCTGTGTAAAAAGCATTATTAGTTCAGCCAGCACTCATGTTTGCTATTACTACAACATGAAAAGCATGAGCTCTCTCTACCTCTGTCTCACTCTTTTCTCCTCTCTCTTTCTGGCTGGTTTGTAATGTATTCTACCCCTTTGGTGGCCTCTAGCCAGCCTCGCTCTTCTGTTCTTTAACAATGGAGAGGGAGGAGGTCACTTGATGTCTCTCCTAAGCTCGACTCTGCTCTCTCTTGCTCTCCTCATATTCCCTAATATACTGTGTTCCCATCTCTCCTTTCTTCTGCTTTCCTCTCCTCTTTTTTGTCTACATGCCCCCCCCCCTTCTTCTTCTCCCCAGCCCTCTGGGTGAGGTTGTCCTACCAGGATGTAACTAAGCTCTCTCTCTCTCTCTCTCTCTCTCTCTCTCTCTCTCTCTCTGTCTGTCTCTCTGTCTCTCTCAGGAGAAAAGAAATAGCTGATACGATGCACATTGCAGCAAGCAGGTTCCTCAGAGGATGATGTGCTGCTTTTATGCAAAGACGCAAGGAATGTGTTGTACATTGAAGGCAGATGTTACAATATACTAACAGACTGATCATATATAGTGCTAAACAAAATAATACACTACACTACACTACGTGGCCAAAACTATGTGGACAACCAAATATTACACCCACATGGGATTGTTGAACATCTCATTCCAAATCCATTAGCATTAATTTGCTGCTGTAACAGCCACTGCTCTTCTGAGAAGGTTTTCCACAAGTTTTTGGAACCCAGTTCCACAGAAGCATTAGTGAGGTTGGAGACTAATGTTGGGTATTGAGGCCCAAACTCATCTTAAAAGTGTTAGATGGGGTCGAGGTCATAGCTCCGTGCAGGCCAGTCAAGTTCTTCCTAGGAATTATGTTCATATTGTATGTTTTTGCACATTATCACTTATTTTACAGTGCGAATGTTCAGTGCCAATCCAGGAAGTAGTGTGTCCTTTGAGTGGTGGAAAGTAAAGGCCGGGTTATGCTAGAAAACAACTCATTTGTACGATGTGGTTTCCATGTCAGTATTCATCATTGCTTATAGCTGTTATGAAGAACTACACTCAAAGGTACGGGTTGAAAAGCTGGCCTCCATAGAGAGCGATGAGATATTCATATCATTTCAGTATGGTAATACAAGTGCACATATCAAATAGTCTTTCCTTGAAGGTAATAGATGCAGAAAGAAAGGAAAAGTGTATGGAGAGGGAGTTTCTGAAGATGTTCGACCATCTGATAAGCAGTTCTGATGCTGTAAAGGTCTGAGTGGAGACTGGCATGTACTGCGTCCAGCTTCATGAGGAAGACTGGAGGTTGCATCGTAACCAATTTAACCACACAGTAACTGTACAGAAGTTAATTTGCCAAATCCACAGTCTTCCCCCAACCTTTAACCAAGTGGCCACACACAGAAAGAAATCATTTTAAAACCGTCAGTATAATTCAGAGTTTTGCAGAATCATCTGATATTTACAATCTTTGCCTTCCAAAAGGGCTGGTTCTTCAATGCCAAACTTAGAAGAAAAAAAAATTATAGACCTCAATTTGTTCAGAGGGGCACTAATGTATAAGCAGGAAAGGGCTTTCCCCAAACTGGTGCCACAAGAAAGGACAGCAACAGTTTGAAGCACCCTATTCTCTAAAATATCACTGTATGTTTGAACTAAAACCAAACCATGACAAGCAGACATTGACGAAGAGCATGCAAACATATGTAGACAGTATCCTCAATCTGTCAATCAACCTGTAAGCAAAGCTCAGAATTTGTGCTGCTCAGCCTCCCTCCCTGCACATCTCTTTATCTTTGTACCAACAGCATCAGGGTAACAGCAGCTACTGCTACTACAGCCCCATGCGCTGTCTGTGGAGTCAGCAGAGGAACTTGCCATCAGGTCCTGATCGACCTCCCCTCATCCCCCTCCGCCCCCACCCCTCCATCCCTCCATCCCGGTCCTGGACCCTGCTGGCGGCCATGATGAATGATTCATCCTCCCAGAAAAAAGAGCTGACTCATCGCTGCATTTCAGCTCCATATTTCCAAAGTGGGCAGGAGCTAAATGGCTTTAGCAATAGCTTTGCCTCCTCACCAGCTACAGCTACCTTCTTGTTCTGCTGCTGAATATGCAAAAATAGGAGATACAGTATTAAAATGTATTGCCACACTTTGAATTGATGACATAAAGGTCTATTTATCTTTCTAGGCTGCAGCTAATTGTTACAGTATGGTGTATCTATGTAATTTTTTAAAAGTAGGTATATCATCTAAGTTGCTTCCTCATGAGGTTATTTCTCAATTCAGACGAGGCTATCTGACCTGATCATATATTTAAATGTCATGTTAAACGCTAAGGTCACTAAACAGTCAAAAATCTGACTGCGTTCAGTGTCTGTCTCTTTGAAGATATTGGTTTTGAGGATTTGGTGCACACAAATATTCAGATACCCACACTCACAGTGTGACACTTTGAGATGAAGGACATTTTAGTTCTGCTCTGCTGCAGTGGGCTAATGGTCAATAATAGATTTATTTTCATCACCGTACAGTATGTGTATGTGTGTGTATATGTGTGTGTACACGAGCTGTGTTAGGGTGCACATTTTTGTGTGTCCTTCACTTCCTTCTCCGGCAGTTATTATGGACATTTGAAATTCTGTGCCAGCTTCTAGATTGAGCGGGGGGATTACTCATCTGCCTCAGATATTGTGCTCCTTGGTGGTGCTTGGCTTTGCGGCTGACTTAATGAGAGTCGAAGGCTTTGTTGTTGTGAATTTCTCTATTCATCCAAAAGAGGAGGAAAGGTGCAAGACTGAGGAGAAAGAAAAAAAAAATAAGGTAGCAACTCTCAGCTGCTTTTTCCTGGTGAAAAGGAATGACAACTAATACCTGAGGGCACTTCCTTATCTCCAGCCTGTCAACACAGACAGGCCATATCATTCACCGGGAGCTTTACTCAATGGGAAAAAGCCATCCACCAATGGGAATAAGCCCTTTCTTGAAAACAGTGGTGCTCTATCTCTTACTGTGACTCTGTAACCTTTATCATACAGTGTTTATGGAAGAATGGTTCCTCACGCTGCCAAATGCTGAGACTTTCTTTCATTTCCTGATTTCAAAGCAAGGATGAGATGTTCTCGGCTTAGAGGAAACAGGATGAGGTGAGGATGCAGGAAGTGCATTGTGGGACAAAGATTGGATTATGGGGTAGGGAGAGAAGATCAGGTTGAGATTCAAAAGATGTGCTGACCGCAGATGGTGTTATTAAAGTGTGTGTCTGTGAGAACGTTGCTCTCGCAGACATTTTCCTTGATCGCGCGTTTAAGGATCATAGTTTAAATGATGATGCAGTTTTAAAACTCTGCTCTCCTTTCTTGATGTTTTTTGTGTAGAAGTGGAGATGAACATAAGAAGAACATAATCACTGAATGAGAAAGATATATGATGCCACAAGGCTCAAATGATTAATTAACATGAAAAAATGTGACTGATTCTTGTTGATAAGATGAATTAATAAGGAAACAAATTATCTGAGAACAAAATGTTAGTTTGTCAGGTGCAATTTTCTTGGGGGAACCTGGATAGAGCTGTATGGGGCTGTTCATAGAGAAAAAAAGACAAAAAAAAACCCTTTACATTTCATTTACACCCAAAACAAAACCGCTATAACCACATCCTGTGAGTACCCACTGAAACCACATCTGTCTAAGCTGAAGAAGGTTGTTCGTCACATGCATAGTGGAAATTTTCATGTATAGACAACTCACTGAAGATACCAATGTTATTTGGAGACACATCTTTAAAAAGAAAACACTGCTCTGTGCTGCTGAGCTCTGGCAATTTCCTGATGAAAGATAAAAGTCCAAAGCACCCCCCACACACACACACCAACCCCGCCCACCCCACCCCACCCACAAAAGTGTCTCCCAAGAAGAAATCGATTACCTTCTGTGGGAGGTGGAGATATGCCACAATTGACTACACAGCCCACTAAATAAGCAGCCACTGGCAGATGATGTTAAATGAGGTTGAGAGGAGATAAAACATTTGGTCACAGCGTTGCTGTGTCGCCCTGGTCCCTCCAGAATGCAGGAAGGGAATCAAAGACATGAGGTGAAGAGCCAAACAGTCAGGGTGCCCTTCCACTAGATGACAGAAAGAAAAAAAAAAGTAGGTAGGTAAAACTATGTACCATGTCTTTTTCTAAAATGCTTAGTGAAAATAACTTATCCAGCTAAAAGACCATTCGTTGGACATCTAACTGAAAATATAACCTCCATCCAGTGATAGTGATACTAGTGATCATTATATTTTACCTATCCTCAATATGACAGTGACTCTCTTACTCTAGGTGTCTGACTGCTGGATTTATCATAAATCATAAACCATGATCACATCCGAATCCTGCAAATACCTCTGTGGCCCATTTTTGTTTTTGCCAAGAATAACAAGACTGAGAGTCTACAGCCAAGCTAGCGGCTCTGTGAGGCTATACTTAGGCACAGTAGTGCTTTGAGCTAAATGCTAATATCAGCATGCCACCATGCTCATAATGATAGAGCTAGCATGTTGATGTTTAACAGGTATAATGTTTACCTCGTTAATCATCTTAGGTTAGCATGTTAATGTGCTAACAGTTGCTAATTAGCACAAAGTGAAGCTGAATCCGATAGGAGTGCTGTTAGTTTTTTTTTAAGCCATAAACCAAAGTATAGAACAAATTAAAATATTGACCTGATGGTGCTGGATGAAAGGCTGAGGGATCACAGAAGCTATTACAAGTCATCCTGAACAGACAATGAATGAAAACTGTGAATTCATCAAAAAGTGTTGTTAAGGAAATCACAAATGTCAACATCATGGTGGCACTAGAGGGAAAGTCAGGGAATCACCAAAGTGAGTCAGTAGGGAACATCATCTGAAAACCCCATAAATGTTAGTACAAAAATTTGTGACAATCCATCCAGTAAATAATATTTGAGCAGATTGTGAGCAGAAACTGTGACTTGTGGATGGCACTGGATGAAAAGTCATCGATTGCTACAGTCATTACGATGACTCCCCTGGGGATCATGAATGTCTGTACAAAATTTCATTGCAATCCATCCAATATTTGTTGAGACATTTTCAGTCTGGACCAAATCAGTGGATGAACCAACTGAGTGACAGAAGACACTGTCATCCATTAAAAAAAAGAAAAGAAAAGAAAATCTTGCAAGACATTTGTATTTCAAAATTATATTTCACTTTCAAGTTTCAAGCTTTAATACAGTATTCCTGTGCAGATTTTAAATCATTATTGATGACAGAAATGACTCAATATATTTAAAATGGAGTGAGTTATTGTAAAAAATAAAATTTTTCATGAACATACAAAATATGGAGATTTTATGTACTCTAAAACACATATACATATAAAGACATTTAGATTTTTTTTTAACCAATTTTCCCTTTCCCCTCTGATATCTACACCGTCAGTTCTCCCCAGTAACATCAAGTCCTGTGGTCTATGTCTGATAATGACAGTGATGATGAGGTATTGAGGACCGGGAGTCTCCAGAGTTCTGAGTGGCTCACATCCACTTCCATCTCTCTCTGATATGATTGGTCGCTGAGTTAATTGTGGAGGTCATGGATGGATGGGGAATTGAACTTCTTCCTTGGAGACCACAAAAACTAGATCACTCAGAAGGAGACGGCATTATTAAAAGTAAACTATTGCTGTAATAATAAAGACAGATTGTGGCCATTTTTCTGTCCTTTGTAGTACTTCACAACAGTTATACATAGATTGTCTATTAATGTCAATGTGACATGAGTAAGCATTGAGTAAATAATGGGTTTAGGTGAAAATTCCTACCTATTTAACCAAAAATAAACAAAGATTCTTTAAAAAAAAAAAAAAAGGTTGTTATTTAGACATAAAATTTTGCCTTTGTAGCCAGTATAATGGTGATGATGTTATCCGAGAAAAGTTGAATCAAGTGCGACTGGACTTGATTGTAGATACTTGAGGATGTCTCACCTCTCTTCCAAGAGGCTTCTTCAGAGCTGAAGAGCTGTGACCACGTCCAGTTGCTCCTGTTTAAACATTTCTTGGATAACCAAGACCTGGATGACTGAGAATCTTCACAGATAAACAATATGTTGTCACAAAAATCAATCTCCACTTGCAGAAATGGCCAAATATATTGAGCAGCTGAAGAAGCGGGATCCCTAGCAATTGTTGCAGTCTTAAAATGTATTTGATGTTTGAAGATGTGTCAAAATGTTAGTCTTGTTTTCATTCATTTTCGATCATGGCACGGTTTACAGTGATCTTATTTCAACAAATATACATGAGAAACCTGTTCAGCTACAAATGACACCAAGGATATCTGCTCATTTCAGGAATGAGCATCAAGATTTAGCAGCATTCGAATCAAAATGTGATGACAGGAGTTGAGTGACTGTCAATCAAATGTTTCAAAATCACACCCACATAGTCCTGAAATAGCTTATAGTAGAGAATAGATTAAATAGAACAGAGTTTTTGAGTGTTAAACTGTTTATAAATAATAACTAAGGATGCTTTTTTGAAAACTTTGATTATTGCTCATTTAGTCATGAATATTAATTGTTAAACAGAAATATTTAGGATATGAAACCAAATATGTTACATTATGGTCTATTTTAGAATATATAATCACATAAACAAGTACAATTCAACATGCTAGAGAAATTTACAAGTCACTTAATGAACATTAAAGTGTCCTTTAGAATTAGATAAAATCACTTACAATATGCAAATGCCACTGTAAGGTCATTCCACCTGATGAGATATTTAATTGCACATCATTGTCTTCCTGTTATTTGATCATAGTTTCTCAGTTTGACTGGGTTTAATCCAGGTTTTGTTTGCATATCTGCCTCTATATTGATGCCAGGGAGAGTTCCTCCAGACATATGAGCACAAAACTGTTCCCAAGGTACCCAAGATTAATGACTGAAAACAAGTGGGCGAAACTGAGAAATAACAACTATAAATACTGCTTTAGAGAGCTGGGATCAGGCTGGAGCCCTGCACATCAATATGAGTTTCTTCACTCTACCCTTTCCACTCATTGTCTATGCAGTGAAAAGGAGAGTGAGCATTTTTTTTTTTTTGCACTGCTTTAAGACTATCAATGTGTGTCATTCTGAAGGTGAAATTTAAAGGTTACAGCACCTGACATTTGTCCAAGTGGTAATTTTTAATTCAAAGCACATCAGATATTTATTGAGGGCTGTAAGGCTCAATATGAATGGCTGACCTCTGTTTCTTTATGGATGCGTGAAGGAGTAGCTATAGATCCACTTAGCACTTCACAACATTGGTCTTAACCACCAGTTCATCCTGTTCACTGTGTTTGTTGATTGCCTACTATAATAGAGTGCATGTTTGTTTTCTCTCCCTCGTGAGGCTAGGATTTACCTTAAGATCTCAGGTTTCAACTGTGTCCACTGGGGCTGTGACTGGTAGATGACGGAGGCTTCCCAGCTGGGTGTTTGGTGTCTGGGAGCTTTATCACTGTTAGTTTGAGGGGGGTTGTTTCCGTACCACTGAATTTCCACGTTGAGCTCGTGTGTCTGAGTTTCCACGCATGTTTATTTTTTGCACATACTAAAAACCGGTGGGTGGAAACCCAATCATTGTCCTCGCTCAAGCTGAACTTAAGGTCGGTTCTGATTTATACTTGGGCATCGGATGTTGGTAGCACCATCGAACAATAGGTGGATGTGCCATTTATGATCAGGCTGTAATGTGCTTCACTTGCATTTATATTCTTTCATCTTCTTTGTGATATTGTGATGGGAAAGTTCGCCTTGTCACATTGCTGAATATGTTCTATTCTGTGCAATGAAATGTTTTGATAGATGTTTTAGAAAAGAAGAAGCCCTCGTGATGTTTTCACTCTCACAAATCTCTATCATCATCAGAAACTCCAGAGAGTAAACACAGACAGCCCAATTACAGCTCTTGTGGTCACCACATGGTATCCATTAGCTATGGAGCCTTAAATAACACCTTAATGCAGAAGTAAATGAAGGGTAAGTTACCGATAAACAACTTAGCTTGGAAAAATTTGAATGGAACAAATCGCTTTGAAGTTATGATAAGTGTCATATTTTATGTGGTTGTGAAGTCAAATGATACAAATCCATTTTTGTTACTCCAGCTTCTCTAGGAAATGCTAAAACTGCTGCTTGTTGCCTCATATAGATTGAAAGATCTTGTCAATCAGGCCACTAGGCCTCATCGTGAACATAAAACCCAACCACTATTGCAGGTATTTCAGCCACTCTTGTTGCTCCTAAACCTTGGAACAACTTCCCACAAAGTTTCAGAGAAGCAAAGTCATTTGCACATCTTCAAACGAGAATATTAAAACCCATCTGTTTAAACCCTTTTCTTCATAGGTTACATTCTCCCTCTTTCTCTTTTAAGCTTCCTGTAAAGTACTTTGTAACTTCTGTTCTGAAAAGCAAAACAATGTTTGCTTGATTGCTTCTGTCTCTTGAGGAACAAAACAAACAGGACGAAGGATATATCACTGATTGCTGTTTTTAAGTGTTTACAGTGGGAGCTCACATTGGCCATTGGTAGAATTATTCAGCTAGTCAAGCTTATTCTAAGCAGACATGATTAGTAGTGGCTGAAAGATTAACTGGTGAAGCACCTGTAGTACTTTGACATGACTGTACCATGTTTCTCAAAACAGGTTGTGAAAACCGGATTTTGTGGCTATCACGGTGTGGAGATCAGGGTGAGAATCATAGTTAGCTAGTTTCAAACTCTGTGTGCGATCCCCTGGTGTTTATATGAAAATGTAATCATGTGCATGGTCAGTGCTTTGACTTGCTGTCCAGCTTCTTTTGCAGCCTCTCTCATGGTTGGACTTGTACATTCCTTACCAGAGGCAGGTTAGTCTCAGTGCCAGGGTCAGCTGGAGTAACAGATGGTTGCTGGAGCAAGTCTGGCTTTTCCCCTTCTCTCTTTTGCTTCCTTGCTCTCTCTCTCTCCTCACAATAACCCCACTGCTGTTCTCATGGTAACACTATCTGCCAAGTCTGAAGGATTGGATTTTTACAGGACACATGAGCTCAGCACTGTACCAGCGGTGGAGACTCTGCTCTCACTGTCTCTCTTTCTCTCTCTCTCTCTCCTGCACCTTCATCTTTCTTTCTGTCTCTTCTGAATGTTTCATTTCTTCCTCCTCGCTGGCCCAGGATCCCTTTGTCTCCTTTATCTGGCTCCTCCTCTCCACAGCTCGTCTGTCATCGCTTGTTGAGTCAACGGTTCCTTCTCTTCCTCCTCCTGGTTTTGTTTCATCATCCAGAAATCCCAACCATGACTGGGCTTTATCAGTTAGTGTGTATAAATCTAACTCCAATCTAATCTCCTGCATATGCTGTGCCATTGTCCCTCTTTCCTTTGTTTCACTGTATCTTCAAACAGCTTGCCTCGGCTGTATCATGTTCTCCAGGCTGTGCTGATAGTCTTATCATATGACTGATGGTTGCAGCTCTGGATATGATCTTATAAGAATGGCGCCCATTTTGGTGTAAGGTTCTTGTAGTGTGGCTTGGTTGACTGCTGTTGCTTTTCTTTCCTTTTTTTTTGTAGAAGTTCATCAGGGACACACGCATGCACAGAGCCATACAAACAAACTTATTAAGGATATTAGATTTAAACAGGCACAGCATGGTGTAGGAAAGACAGCCAGCTGTTCTTTGGACCAACTTTGATTTCTAAAACAGTGGCCATCTGTGGCACGGCAATTGGGGGGGTGACCCATTCTGAATTCAAAACATCTACAAATCAAATGCAAGACCACACACACACACACACACACACACACACACACACACACACACACACACACACTCGCACAGATTTGACCCATTGCTGCTCCATCAAAGAAGGAATTCAAATCACGAGTTAAGATGGGGAAGCTGGCTTTCTGTGTGTCTTGCCATCTTTCCATCCACAAGGTGAGCTCGACTAGCTCTCTCTACCTCCTCTTTCCCTCTTTCTTCCTCTGACGGCATTGTAAATGGAATGAGTCTGGTTGCATTGCTGTATTACGGTGGGATAAAGTATCAGTGCTGGTAATCTTCCGTGGATTAATGGCTTCTTCTTTATCTGCTGCGGCTGCTCTGCTCAGATGTCTGGCCGGGCCAGGAGCCTCCTGCTGGAATACTAATGACGGACAGACAGACAGTTCCAGCTCTCCCTGTCCCCAGCCCCAGCCCAGCCCACGGGAGCTGTGTGTGAGCGTGGTTGTGTGTGAGTGAAAGAAAGGGAGCACATATGTGTGAAGTGCTAGTGCATGTAGATAGAGAGAGCAGACACAGAGAGAGACTGCATGTGTCAGCTGTGTGTGTGTGTGTGTGTGTGTATGTGTGTGTGTGTGTGTGTGTGTGTCTGTGTGTGTGCGTGTGTGTGTGTGCGTGTGTGTGTGTGTATGTGTGTGTGTGTGTGTGTGTGTGTCTGTGTGTGTGCGTGTGTGTGTGTGCGTGTGTGTGTGTGTATGTGTGTGTGTGTGTGTGTGTGTGTCTGTGTGTGTGCGTGTGTGTGTGTGTGTGTGTGTGTGACTGTGTGCGTGCGTGTGTGTGTGTGTGACTGTGTGTGTATGTATGTGTGTGTGTGTGTGTTTTGCCCCCAAGACCCTGTCGCCTCCTTTGTGAGGTAGTCGCTGTCCTCCTTGTCCTGGCTGACACCTGCTTTGCATACAGGAGGGGCCAAGCAGAGAGGAGGGGAGGGGCGACGATAGTGAAATGAGGGTCCCCCAGGATGTGAGAGAGGGACACGGAGGGAACAAGGGAAGGAGAGGAGGGGAGAGGGAGGAAGAGATACAGCAGATTAGCAGAAGAAAATAAAGCAGACTGATGGAGTGAACGAAGGAACCAGAGAAGAAAATGGAGGCAGGAACAATGAGAATATGAACAGATTCCAGCAATTGGACCACGCAACATCACCCTTTTCCTAAGAGCAGATCCACTGACAGACACTCATTTCGCAGTAAATAACCTGCTGTAGGGTGTAGTCATTGTGGCGTGGTAACTCCAATTCCATTCCCTTAGCAAGGTCACATTTACCCTACATAGACCCAGGGCTAAGAATATCTGGTAGGGTGCTCTATGAAAAGGAAAAGGACCAACACTAAATGCACCATCTGCTTCCTCGGTGAAAGAAGAAAAGAAGAGGAGGAGGAAAGGAAGAGGAGGGGGAGTGACAGAAGCACACCATGTACCAACTACTGGCCATGCTTCTGTGAACAGAAATACAGAGAACAAAAGAACACTGTACACCCCGAGCTTACCTCATCTCCAAGGTGGAACAGGAACCAGTACGAGAGCAGAAGCACCAACTGAACATCCTACCACTTAACATCAAACTGTCCACAAGAAATATCTCCACGTTACCTCATCAAGTCATCGAAATCCTAGAAAGAAGTTGCAGGAGACTGGCTTTGGAGGTTCAAAGTAATCCTCCCAGAAGAAGCAGACACATATAGACGTGTAGTTGCTATATGGATAAATGATGACAGCTTCATTCAAAACTCCGTTATCACCACTATCCAATAGATGTTATGGCCACAAGATTTAACAAGACGAAATGTAATGTAGCATCTCCCTGAGTCCGCACGGTCTTAATAAAACATGGATATCGTGAGCCTTGAAAACTTGGTATTCGGCACAGCTTCCATTCACAGGGCCGTGCGTGTAGTCAAGTCAATCATGCATGAAGATCCATAAGCACTTAAAAGAAGGACAAAACCTGGATCAGTGAGTGTCTACACACGCAATATCTAGTGAACAATCAGCTGCTTAGTTACACATCCAGGAGACAGCGAGCAACGCAGTGATTTGAAAATCAGCTATTTTGTGCCTGTTGTTGATGTACAAAGTGGTTTGCAAAGGTTTGGTCGCCCCTGAATGACTTTCATGTTTAGTTGAGTTTCCAAGTGAAAATTCAACATTATAAGTGAACGTTCTTCTTTTTTTTTCTTTTTTTCGTTGGAGAAACCCCTTTAATTCTGTTTCTGTTTTTCACTCTCTTACACACACACACACACACACACACACACACACACACACACACACACACCCAGCTTGCTAGTCAGATTACAGCAGCTCCATTTTTTTGGCATTCTCCTCGCAGCTGTTCTTTACAAGTCAGATCTTGAATGGTGGTAGACATCGGCCGTTTGGCGTTCAGTTAGAGCTCTCTGAAGAGACTGCTGTGCCTGTGTATGTGTGTATGTGTGTCTGAGTGTGCGTGAGAGAGAGAAAGAGAGAGAATGAAAGATGTCATTCGTACAACACCACAACGTTGTTGTGATGCCCTGACGTGACTCCTTATTCATGTGGCACTCACATTTTTCATATTCTCCTCTAGCTAATATTTCTGTGTTGTTGTTTTTTTTTTTTTTTTATTGCCTTCTATCCGCCTTTCTCCTTCCTTCTGCCTTACTTTCCTAACTGAGTCTTTTCCTGTGTGGTCCCAAGCAGCTCTCTCCTTACTTTCATCTCACTCGAAGAGATAATGAGTTTGATTGCATCACCCGCAGAGTCATTCGACAAAACTTTGGATTAAAAAACACTCACTTTGATCGTTTCAAAACATCCCAAAAGGAAGAAGTTGTCAGTGAAAAATAACGAACGCCTTGCTGCTGTGAAGCACCTATGAAAACTTTTTATTGCATTAGTTTTTATTTTATTTTTTATTGATACAACATCCATGGCAGACATTAGCTCAGAGGAGAATTGGTGCACATGGTCCCACTAGAGATTATGTCAGTATGTGGTGAGAGGCCAAACAACGTCCGGCGTGTGACATCACGTTAAGACACCACTGAGTTGGAGCAGGTGCACCGCCACAAGCCAGAAGGTCGCAGCTAGTTTAATGCGTTCAACGACATTTCCGACGGAGTGATGGGAGCTTCTGGTGGGGCAAAACGTCAAAGACACGACTGACACTGACCGGAATTACGCAACAGAGCTCATTGTACACACATTTTTGTCTATTCACTGAAATGAGAAATGGTTAAACAGTAATTCTGTCTAAATTTGAACACGATTCATAATTGATAAAAGCAGAGGTGTGGATGTGCATGCGAACAGGTCATGTTTGTTCCTGTGGAGAAAGAGAAGAAGACAAAGTGCTCTGGTCTCTGTGGTGGTTGGAGAGATTTGGTGTGTGTGTGTGTGTGTGTGTGTGTGTGTGTGTGTGTGTGTGTGTGTGAGCACGTGTGTTTATAGGTGTGTGTATATGTGTGTGTGTGTGTGTGTGTGTGTGTGTGTATGTGTGCCTCAGAGCTCTTTGTGCCTTTTTTGATGGACTCAGCCTTTGTTGCCGCTCTATGTGTCACATGCACATGCACCGACACAGACAAACTAAAACACATATCCACATACAAGTCGGCTGGTTTTATTATATGTGACATTTTCTCTTGAGGGTAATGCCCTTATTGTAAAAACTAACCCCATCTCAAACTTAAAAGAGAAAGTACGATACAATTCAATACAATATTTTCATATTCTCAGTTGAGAATAATTTCAACACATATAGAAAGACATTTTGAAGTCTAAAATCGGCCCTTCGGTCCACCCAGAATGCCCCCACAACCTAAAACGCCCTCACAAGACCGGTGAAGTGTCTACAGTCAGTCCTCACAAGCACAGCTCAACCAGACCACACACACTCAGACACATGCAGGCAGCTACCATTGGCTCTGCAAAGAGGGTCCCCTCCTGTCCCCATCCCTTCTTGCCTGCAGCTGCTGGCCAGCCTGTCAGTTCCCAGGCATCAAGCCATCATAGATGACGCCTCCTCACGCCACCAAGTGGTAATCACCTGCCCTGCACCTCTTATCAGCAGGGGTGCTATACTCCAGGCAGCAGTGGAGGGTAAGATGCTACCAACAGTGTGTATAGCTTCATTGATGGGAGATTGAAAACCAGTGTGTGTGTGTGTGTGTGTGTGTGTGTGTGTGTGTGTGTGCGTGTGTGTGTTCAAGCTTTGACTGAGTGTTCAAGCCATGTAATGAAGCCACATGAAAAAAGAGACATATAATTTAAAAACTGTGTAATGAAACCCTAGAAAACCTTACTCAAACATAAGTAAACAAGTAGTATAGTGCACTTGATTGAACAATTTTCAGGTGCAGGTTGAAAGAAAAATATCACAATAAAACAGGTCATGGAATGAGACGGTAAGTGTCAGACCCTGATTGCTTTCCATTATTTAGCCATGGTGCCTTTTTTCGTGCCTTTTGTGAGTTTGTTTATGGGTAATATATCATCATCTTGGTAAGTCCCTGACCTGTAGTCGTCACGCTGGGTTCAAAATCATGTTGTTTATGAATGTACGTGTAACATGTGCATTCAGAATCTTTGCATTCTGTTTATGTGCATGAGTTGTACGTGTGTGTTTTTGCGTGTGTGTGTGTGTGTGTGTGTGTGTGTGTGTGTGTGTGTGTGTGCGTGTCGTGGCCTTGACAAGAGGAAAATCGGATATTCCTGAGACAGTTTGCTAAATCCTTGCTATATCCATGACCTCTACACAGATGCCACTGTGGGTTCAAAGTCATGTATATAGAAATGTGTGCATGCATTGTGTGTATAATCTGTGTGTGTGTGTGTGTGAAGGTCAGCCTGTGTGCACACATTTAAGGATTAATTTTCTGCACCTGACAAGTGGAAAACAGGCAGCAGTCTGAGAATAAAAAGAGGCTGAGGAGATGGGCCATAGGGCAGGTGAGGCGCAGGGGGCGAGGGGCTGAGGCGAAAGGAACGGGGGCTCGACAGTGGGGGGGGGGCTGCTCAGTTCAGTGAGTAATTGTAGTGGGGGTCATACGGGTCTGGACCTCATTAAGAGAGCTGTCTGGGAACTTTCAGGCACTGACTTGTCGTCATGTCACCAGCCTTCTTGTCAGAGGAGGCAGTGTGAGGAAAAACAGTGCCTTATTAATGCATCTTTCAGTTTTCCAGGTCACACAGTTCAACATTAGACTCAGTAATATCAACACAGCAAAAACTTTGAGCATGCAAGCCTGTAAGTGACATACATCTCAAATCTGTGGACTCGAGGCGTTTTAAAGGCAGGTACATCATCTCAACCAGTATCACTTTTGATCGTCTTTGAACGTCTTATCTTTTCTCCTCGACCCCCCCTACCCCCCCTTATTTTTAATTTGTATTCACAGGGGGGTTCTTCTCCGGCTGAAGTTACATGGATGAGAATTGGGGGGGATTTGGGGGATCTCTTTCCAGCAGCTTTTTGAAGAGGGTGAGGTATCAATCAGGTGCTGATGTTACACTGATGCAATCTCTCAGCCTAGGAGGTTACTTCTGGACGCTGTGCTGCTTTATATCAGCTTAGAAGCTGCTAATGTAGTGATCAATTATTGTTTGACATATGATACTGTGAACAAATGTGCTGAGACTGCTACATGATGTTTGATTCTGTATTAATAGGCTTTCTTTCAGTGACATAAAATATATAAATAAAATACATGTTCATACACCCATGTTCACTGAGCTATACACATCTGTTTGGTAAAGGTGGGGGCTAGAAAACCACAATATCACATATTATAGTGCATTTAAACCTGTTTATTCTCATGCTTTCAACTGTAATTCAAAGCATTGACCAAAGAAACACAACACAATATGTTGTCTTTCATTTTGAAATGTTATACATTCAAGAGTGCAATTATTTAGTATAAATAGAATAAAATATCTGCGTGTCATAGAATATAATCTCTTTTAAAAAATGTCTCTAACTATTTCAGAGTAGGAAATATAGCATTTACATGAAGCAGAATATATACAGAAAGAAAGACAAAGATAGAGACATTCATAGATCAGCAGGTGCACAGCACTGTTCCCAAAACCCAGAGATAAAATTATCAACAGTTTGTTCTTATTATAAATATATATTCAAAATTAAGCTACACATTGTACTGCAAATATGCAATCAGCCCAAGGATAATATGATGTTCACATCCAACAGCATAAATATTACAGTACTTTAAGGATGGGGTGATTATCCCCATAATAAGGTGCAGGGTTGTTTGGAGTCAGCTCTTATAGAAATTCTATTTCAGCAGACGACTTTGAATTGAAATGCAAAAGAAATTAAAAATAAATGAAAATAATGGAATAAAAACATGTTCAGCCAGCAGGACAAAAACATGTTTCTTGATAAAAGAAAAATACAACAGAAAGTTTAAGTCCTGACATGACAAATCTGAATCAGAAATGACTCCACAACCCAGCTTAGAGGTGAAAAGGCGCTATGGGGCAGAGGCTGACTAGTTGGTCTTTTTGCAGCTTGTTGTCTCTGCGTTCTCTGACTCCTCTTTGGCTTTGAGCGATTCACTTTGTCCCTTGACAGGAGAAGCCGGGGCGTGTTTCCTTGCCGCTCCGTTCTCACTGGACTCTTTGGTTGTGGCGGCGGAGGTTGTCCTGGTGGTTGTGCCATTATCAATACATGCATTCTTTACCTCACCAGTGAGAGCGGCGTAAGGGGAGTAGCCGGTGAAGAGCGTCTTGTAGATGGCCGACTCAATGGCAGCAAACGGTGAGGCGGAAGAGCCTGTCAGCATCATCCTTGACTGAAAGAGAGAAAATAAATATGAGATGACAGATACAAGATGTGACCAATGAGGGAGACATTTTTTAGGAAGTTAATGTGGCTGTCTAATCACTTCCAAATCAATATTTTTATATTATGTTATATTGATGAACCCAGAGAGAATTATCACCCGACTGCAGAGTGTCAGCTCATTGTTTTGGTTTTCTGGCCCGCAACTTTACTGCTTTGGCTCATACTCACCGTTCACATCAGCATCGTTTGTGGAGGCAGCAGCCAAACTGTTCTCACCAAAAAAGAAAAACTCACTGTGAATCACCTTCTCCACGCCAAACTACCAACTAGCTAGTGGACATAGTGGAGCAATTAGCAGCTAAAGAGCCAAATATGTCCTTGAGGAGTTGGCGGAGCTAAAAAAGAGAGTGAACAGTAGCCTTACACCCATCAGATGGCCAGAAACACGACTTCAAATGAATGCTAATGTTGCTCCGTAACTGCTGGATGTGTAAATAAACAACTGTTTGCTATCAAGTTCACAAGATCAACTCAAAATATGACAATAAGTTGTGTTTGCTTGTGGCCAAAGAGTTAAAAGTTATTGCAGGTATCAACGATTTCTGTGGTCAGAGAAACAGCCATGAGAAGTGACCTCGTTGAACATCACATCATGAGGTCAAGTCAGCACAGGAGCTTATGCTACATGGCAATTTGTCTTTTTTTTTTTTCATGTAACCTGAGCAATTATGTGATGGTGACCTAGTTTACATATAAAAGCACTTATTTACTTCCCATTAGGGAGTGAGTGTATAACACCTGCATCATCAGGAAAGCCAAAATAATAAATAACAGGTTGGACACAACTCTTAAATCTGATGAAATTGCTCTGCGTTAATTTAACAGATCAGAGTCAGAGGGAGCTAACAGAACGAGAGTTGAAAGAAGACATGGTAGATTTATCTGTGTCTCAGTCAAGAGCACAAGTTTCCCAGAGAAGAGAAGGGAGGCTGATGCAAGCTGATGAAAATGATGCAAAAGCCTCAGCCCTACGGGTAATACCGAGCTAATGTGAGTCACCACAGCTAAAACTTCAAAAAAGCAGAGGGAGAAAGGTCATTTAGAAGACAGGCCGTCACAGATTTGGAGGGAGCTACGGCACCAAAACATTTGTTATACCTGAGTTAAGATCTAATTAATAAGCACAGAGTGGTATTTATTAGTTGTCCTTGTCTTAGGTAAGCAATTACATGAACCAAAACGCAACTTCCTGTTTTGTATCGGAATCAATATCACCTTGGTCACAGCGTCACACGTATGAGCTCCACCAGGTACACCAGACTGACCTTGTTGACAACAGTGAAGACGGTGTAGAGGAGCATCAGGTGGTGCTTCTGGAGAGGCAGGTAGTGGGTCTGCTGCAGAGCGAATAGCACCGCCCCTATCAGGGTGATCTTGGTGGGGCTAAACAAACATGCAATGAGAAATGATCAGTTACAATATACAGCTTGTGATTAAAAATAAAATTCAAATGTCTAAAATAGAGAGGGCAATACCTTCATGTAGACACTTAAATAAAAAAAGGTAACACAAAGAACATGTTTTCTGATGAGATTTGAATATATAAATAGGTGTAAACTATAGAATAAAGCTTTGTTGAGTGGCTCCATCTTTGGTTTTAAAAGGAATGTTTTGTTTTCAGGAAATATGACAAGTGTTAGATGAGAAGATCAAGATCAGTCTCCCATGTTCTGTAAGGTAAATGTGACGGTACAACCAGTTAGCTTAGCTTAGCTCAAAGACTGGAAAACAGATAGAAACAGACAGCCTGGCTACCCGCATGAGTTCTCATGTTATATCTCATTTGTTTCATTTCCACAGATGTAAGCTCCTGCCAGGCAACCAGAGGTGACTCCATGATGAGGTGATTCCCGATCAGGAAATAGTCCCCCCCCCCCCATAAAACCACAACCTGTCAATCTTCTCATCTGACTCTGGTCATGAAAGTGAATGAGCGTATTTCCCAAAATGTCAAACTCTTCCTGTGAATTTCACATTATGCTCAATACATTACAATATACTCACAGTGTATTAAATATGTAGTTTCATAAGCACAAACGTGTAGTGCACTGATGTAATATCAGCAGGGTCCTTTAGAAGACTTACTAAGACATTCTGAGGAGCTCATTAGTCTCCGGTTTCCACACACCTCGAACAAGCTGCTCAAAATTACTTATCAGACCACCTCCAGCACCTAGTGTGGGTAGAAAAGACACACATGGTTCATACAGAGTAATATGTAGAACATACTAGATATTGATTAAAACAACTTAATTATTTAAAATTATTTAAAACCATTCACAAAATGTTGTTACCATAAAAAACATTTTTTTTTTTAAATCCAGTGGAGGGACACCAACAGTTACTGACCTTTAGCCCACCCAATGGCAATCATGACCAGCAGGCTGTCCTTGTATTTGCCGTGAGCCTGGGTGACCCCTCCCAACACCTTCCATGTCCTGGTCACTTCCTTCATCCCTGACAGCACCAGCCTGAGAGGCAGCACGGCAGCACAACAGTACACCACGTCCATGGGGCAGTAAAACACCAGGTACCTGCAGAGACACGTGGCTCAGTTAATTAGTGCACAAACACGTAAACATTTCAGATACCTGCTGCCTCGAGACTACTGTATGTTTTCAGTAAATACTTTTACAGCATCACATGCCAGTCTCTGTCAGGGACCCGACTTCTCCAGCAGAGGGCAGTGTGTTTTTTTTTTTTTTAGAGAGAAGAGTGTAATTATATGTGCCACCAGCAGAGGGTAACAAAAGGCTTCACATTTAGAGATGGGACCTCTACAATAACCTCTCTGTTTCATTCAACGTCGTCCACATTTCATGCTCCCTTTACAGAAAATTAAGTAGTTCCACATTTCTTCTAAAAGAAAACCCTCATTATGTGGTGTTTTGCTTCAGGGATGTATAGAGGAAAGGACACACACATGTTTTTCGGTGTCCCTTTTCCTCAAAGTTGCAGAAGGCCTCTCACTAATCCTCACACTCTCTGCCTCCCTCCCTCTCCTGCCCTTTTCTCTATCTACATATATCATACTTTTTTCCATTTCTCAGATATTTACCAGATGACCGAAGCAAGCAGAACGCTGGTGCTGTTGGTCAAAGGTGCTACAGGTGGCTCGGCCAGCATGATCCCAGACAGCACAGCTCCGCCGAAGCAGAAGAGCATGGAGCTGAACCAGCAGGCTAAGGGGCTGACTCTGGACACCTCGAGAGCTCCTGCACAAGAACAGTATATTTATGAGCATGATTTCCTCGAGTCCTCCATATATTACAGATACATCCATACATAAGGTATTAGCATTCCTACAGGGTCTAAACATTCTGTGCTCTAACGTGAGTCTGTGAAAGGCATGATTGCTGTTAAAGGAAAGGCGGATGCATAATGAAGTCTGGACTGAAAGCGCAGTATTGTTGCAGGATGCATTCAGAATAACAAGTCAATGGCAGACAGTGGATTTGACACAGTGGCTATTGCCCTGTGTGATGTATGCCCCCCCACCCCCAAGTCTCTGGCACTGTGTAACTATTAACTGGTTTAAAATGAACAGATAAAGGGAACAAGTGGAGAGAAAGGTTTGTCAAGCGCAGCTACATTATTTGCTTCTGAGCCTACGGCTCAAAGTGCAGCACAAAGGCGCGACGTTTACAGTCACAAACAGACGATATCAGTTTGCTGAAGATAATCAGTCAGATGCTCAGTACTCCCTCTGTGTCTCCACCCTGTTTGAAGAGCACTGTATTCCTTTTACCACTGAAACCATTTCCATGCTCACTAATGACATAAGCACTCACGAGTTATAGACAAGTCAAACAGCATGAGAACTGCTCTCTGCTATGCTTGTTAGACATCCTCACTGTAAATCTTCCCTATAAAAGGAAGATTTAGTGTAATTCGTGTTTATTGTAACACAGGGTTTATTTGAAAAAATTTACAAAAACACTGAGATTTTGTTTATACTTTATAGAACTCTATGTACCGTTGCACAGATAGTCCAATACTATCTAAGACTGACTTGACTTATCTCTACCTAAATGAAGGCTGCCAATATAGACAAAGATATACATATTTCCCTTAGGTTCACACAGGTAGCACTCAGTTAACCTTGAGCCACCTGCCCAGAGTCACTGTGGCCGCACATAGGACCATACTGGTAATCTGAGGATTACAGGCAGATTATAGACTCCTGGAGAGAGATCGGTAAACCTGGAGGATTTATAGCTCTGTCTGCCCCCTCTGCAGACTCCTCTGGATTCAGTCTGCGCGGCTCACATTTAACTTTCTTCTTAAAAGAATCCGAAAATGACACAGAATCAATTTAATTTCCCACCTGTTAAAAGAAGACATTAGTCACAGTGACAAATTATTGTTGTTAGGTCTCTAAATGAGATAAGGTCCACCACTGGATGTTAACAACGTGTTGTTATTTTCATGTAAAATCCTCATATGTAAACTAACTGGTAACTGAGTAAAAGAAGAATGTGCTCTTCCCACACAGCTTTATCTGTTTAACATACACAATATGGTAGGATCCCTCTTACATGAGCTTGTTCATTTGTTTAAAACTATTCATTTCCAAACAAAGGATTTTCCCAGAATTTGAGGGGAGACATTGTGACTTGTCGAACACAGGTGTAACCATTACCATGATTAACTGCTGCAATTCACTGCACCAATCACTGGAGCAGAGCTGTCATTAGTGTTACGAGTTTCACCCGTGATTCTCCTGCTATGACGAGTCAGATGCACAAATGGAAAAGCATGGAATTGAAATGTCAGACACAAAGACAAAAAAAAAAGAAAAGAAAGAGGCTGTTCACTTGTGCGCACGTAAAAAGACATACCCATTTTCATTTCTTTAAATAATATCTAACATTGTTTCATAAAATGCTTAAAAAACTGTTAAACACTCATTTTTTTTGGTGCCGATGCTGTCTCCACACATACGATACTGAGTCACTATTACAACTAAAAGGAGAACTGTTCTATCACATTGACTCATTTTAACATATTAGAGTCAAATATTGCAAAACAGATGGATAAAGTCACAACTGTAACTGTAATGAATGGTGGTGGGTGATATATTGTATAATATAACTCAAGCTGCAGCATTAAGAGCACAGTGAAGCATCAGTGTTAATAAATTTTTACTGGTGACAAAACCAGGCAGTTATTCCTCTGTGTGCACATGAGGTCTGATGAAATGAACATGTTGTGCCACAGTTAGAAGAGGAAGTTTGAAAAAGTAAAGAAAAAAAAGAAGAAAAAAAGGTCTGGCAAGAAGAATACTCATGCAAACGTCAGATAGGTAAGAGTGGTTAGAAATATACCAATAATCTAGAACCATGACTATCATACACATCTTCTCCGGTCAGAGTCTACATGAGCCCTGATATGAAACCTCAGTGTTGGTGCCTTTGGTCTCACAGAACTTGTAGCACACAGTTCACAAGTGCAGCACATTGCTTACATAGTAAACAGTGTTGGTCTGTCATCACCTTTAGTTCAAGAACAAAACAAACTGCTGCTTGGACGAGCTCCAAGTTTTAAGGGGGAGGCAGAAGTGGTGCTCCAGTGTTGAGGTGGAGACTATTGCACTTTAACCTTACAAAACATGTTAAAAATTTTAGCATAAATGCAACCCCTGCATTTGTAGGTCTCTGAAAACAAACAAGGTTGCTTTTCAGGACTCGTGAAACATGATTGGGAATATCTGCAGGAGATATGCAAGAAAGTTGGACGACAAAACCAAGGGTGAAGGTTTGCATATGGTTGAGTGAACTCGTTCGCACTATGTTTGGAGTGAAGTCATATTAGATCATCCCGATGTGCCCTTCCAGAGGCTATGTCTCCAAGACAATCGCTTTAGGCATACTAGCATTTGATTGGCTGAAAGGGTGCTATCTGGAGGCTCACGTCATCTATCAATATCTCACTTACTGACAGACACAGAGGAGGCAAGAGTGGATTCAATGTGCTGACAACGGTCAGTTATCAGTGTCAGTCCAGACCTCAACCATTGGCAAGAATTCTGTAATTCAGATGACACCCTTTCCTCTATTGCCAACATGTTTTGTACTTTGTAGATATCATGCCACCAAATAAGAGACATCAGGATCTTTTTCACCATCCAGAGCATGAGTAGTAGGTAGTAAACTAACCAGCACAGCCACATTGATTTTAAAATGAAAACCTGCTATCTTCCTAATGTCACCAACTTTACATTATTAGATTGTTAATACATGCGTCACTGGCTCAGCAATATTTAACTGTAGTTTTAAATGTGAAATTAAGGGAGGAGGGGGGAACTGCAACGCTAGTAGGCCTAATGAATATATATATATATATAAGATGTAAAAATATTGTTCGTTTTTTCTCTTTTCCATGAACAAGTAATTTCCTTAAATTTACTTTTTCTTAATCCTTGATTTGTTACCATGTATAGTTTTTATTTAAATGTAAATACAGATCATATGTTAATAAACTATTCTGCTGACAGCACTATAAAGTCCTTTGTTTTGGAGGGGTTGCTGTGTCCCTCCCAGCATTGAGCCCAAACCCACACCCTTAGACAAAACAGACCAATAAAGAAACATGTTGCTTACATTTGATGTTGAAATATTATACACTGCTCAGACAAATACACAAACACACCAGACCAGATCCTGTCTCCTGGTTTCACATTTGAAGGAAACACATTTACAAGTCAAATCTGAGCACTGCAAGCAAGTACAGCACAGCTGTGACATGTCATCCTGTATTGGGTGTATTTCCAGTTCTTCCTTTCTTTCTTTCTTCCTCTGTCTATCCGTAGAGAGCGGGTTCATGTTACGTCTCATCTCTCTCCCCCTCAGTTCTCCCAGGAATTAAAACAAACTGAAGACTGTTCACTTCCTGGAAAGCTCTCTTAAAAGCACAGCTACAATATAACTAAATAGTCTGAGATCAGTTTTGCCTTTCAAGCTATTTCATAGTCAGTAAGAGAAAAGACCACTTGCAAATTATTTTAGATTAGTGTTTGTAGTCCATGTGAGATTATTTACATGCATTTGCACAAACCAAGATCTTTACAAATGAACACAAACGAAGGAGGTATTGAGATAAAGTCTTGTAGCTGAGAAAATGGCTCGGTTGTTGCCGCTGCAGCAGTGCTGACGCAGCCTGATCAAAAACAGTCATTTAAGTCTTAACCAGGACAACATCTCACCTACCATGAACACCAAACACAGCATTATGTAAGTCTGTAAATAACACATTCTTCCTCTCTCCTGAAACTCACTCTTAATCTGTCTTGTTCTTCATTCCTCAACTCCATTTTTCTAATCTCCATTTCTATAATTCTCCTCTTTTCTCCAAGTCGATCGCTCTTTCTAACACTTTCCTTCTCACTTAATCTCACTCTCAACCTCTGCTGAGCCAATGCCGGATTTTCCTTTGCCCACTATTTTAGTTTTATGACCCCTCGTACTCAGACTTTCTTAGCCCTCTCTTCTTCTCTCAGAGGACAGTCATTACAGGCAGAGTGAGATGAGAAAAACGTGGCTTATCTCTGGTTATTTTTGGCTTGAAGGGAGGATCACTGATTGACATATAACCACTGCCTCCATGTCCTTGTCCTCCTGCTTCCGATACAATCCACACACAGCAAGGTTTAGAGATGTGCTTAAAATAACTCCACAGTGAACTGCAGTGACAGTTGAGTGTCTTTTTCCTGTTTGAAGCTTTGGAATAATGATTTTCTCGTCTTGAAAATGATGTTTTCAGAAAAAATACTATGGTGACTTTTGTGTTGAGCAGCTCCAACACTTAACACCCAGAGTGGATGCACTGTAGAGCAGGAAGTGAAGATTAACACAGGACAGAGAAAAGCAAGGGAGGGTTTGATTGGTTTATGGCATTCCTTTCCTTTAGGGGAAAAGAAGAACTGGAGCTGGCTCTGAGTGATTTGTGTCTTGACTTTTATTCTTTTTTTATTGAACTTCTTTCCAAATGACCCTGAGATTTAAACCTTTGCTTTTCTCTTGGTAACTTTTTGTAAAGCTATAGCTCCAGACACAGTACGTGCTTAAACAGGCAATTACAATGACCACAAACACACAAAGGACGCACACATTACTGTTTCCGTCTTTCATCAGATACTGTCCACGTGATTCGTTCCCCAAATATCTCAGCCATGTCTGACATCTATGTCTCCATATGCACAAAAAATAAAAACACACACAGTGAAAATATGTGGATCCTGCATTGCGTTTGCTGACCTGTGGCATATTGTTTGTCCATACTTTTACTGTGTGTGTGTCTTTCTTTCAGCTGCATGCAGATAGATGGGAGTAGAAGACAAAGGGTTAAAGGTCACAGCAGCTCAGATGCTTTGCAAGGCAAGTTCGAAAATAGACTGTAGATTTACAGCAGCGGAACTACAATGGACTGTGTGTGTGTGTGTGTGTGTGTGTGTGTGTTGAAAGTTAAAGTTCACTGCGCAGTTAAAAGTCCACCTGTCCCTGTAGTCAATATCTCAGTGACATATCATAGTTGGCTCAGTGCCTGCCTTTGGTCTAGGCTGATACAATAGAGTGTAGCTGAGTGTTACAGTGTGTTTTAAAGTTCTTCCAGTCACTCTGCTGCATGTGTGTGTTTGTCAGTCAAACAAACAAAGACAGCAAACATGAGCAACAGTCAACAAGTGATGATAGAGAACTGTATCAAACTTACTCAATAATGAGATCAGGTAAAAACTAAAAGCTTTGCACTGTACGTGACAGTTGGTTTCATAATTTAGATTTTAGTAATTTAAACTATGGAGATGCTCTACAGAGGAAACAGATAATGACATGTAGTCTTTAATCTATTGATTATTCAAAGGCCTCAGTTTTCACTTCTTCAAAACTTCAGCAACTAATTTGTTTGTTTTTGTTTACAGTTTGCTCAAATTCACTAATTTGGTCAATTGTATTTGGTAAAAGGATATCACATTATGATATTTATGATCATGATATGGCTCGAGTGAAAATAAATTACATTTCATATTACATCACATAAAAATAATGTAGAAGATACAAAGGCAAACAATGAGTTTCAACACCATGACAGAACAAGCTACACACAGGCTGCTACAGCTAACTCAGCCAGGTGTGTTTACAATGTATTTAATTGGATTAATTGATTAATTCATCATGGCACGATAGTGGGGCTTCTGATTATATGCACCTTTTTTTGGGGGGGGTTTAAGTAATCCAACTAACAACTATTTTCAATATTAATAAATTTACTGATTACATATTTTTTGATTTCCTGTTTAGTCTTTAAAAGTAAAATATAAAGGGGAATCTTTTTTCAACTTAAGTCAAAGAGCCAGAAAGACTAATTTTAAGAAGCTATATGACAAAATTTTTTGAAACTGGAATTAGAGAATATTCGTCTTTTTTCCCATCATTTTATACCTAATATGTTAATGTCATGAAATAGACGTCTAGATTATATAGACAAATTAAAGTAGAATAGATGTTTTCTTTGTGATACAGCAGACTAGGACATTAGGCACAACTTTGTGGCTGCGTGGCATTCAGGTGCAGAACTTGAAGCAACAGGATAGCTGTTGGCTCATTACATTAAGTTCAAGTTTCAACAATTGAAAATACTGCAAAACGAAAACTACTGCAAGACGAAACTGTCACTTCTTCTATTCCATCACACACTTTGTTGAAACTGTAAACGTCGTGCCTTGGCAGTCAGTCAGTGAATATGAGCCACTTACCTGGCTGCTCCCTCAGAGCCATGACTGACACGATGTAGTGCGCCATGTCAAAGTATGGAAACATGGACAAGTTTGCCAGTCCGTGGGACAGTTCGTCTAAATGCAGCATCCCGAACAAATCCATTATCTTATTTCTGAAACTCTTCCGGAAGAGTAAACTATTCTATTGAATCCTAGAGAGGAGTTCAAGTCGAGAAAAGGCACTGGTCCAGCTCAGAGCATCAGGGCAAACACTTGGCTTCATCCACCGTCTGTCAAGTCTGACACAAGCCGCTAAAACAGCTGTGTGTGAGGATGCACCGCGGCCAGGTTGCTCGCAGCTGGTTAGTTGCCTTCGCGGATAGCCGCTCGTCGCCTGACAACAGATCTGTACTGGCAGAGGATGGTCATCGTCGGTGTCACCCCGACAACGAGGCTGTCACCAGCGCATAGGCGGAATTCCTGCTCCGTGTTCCGCCATACTTGTGATGTGGCGGGCGGAGCCAGAGCGGCTGTGTGATTGGAGGAATGAGAGCACGGCGAGCCAATGGCGTGTCAGAGTATGGCTTTGAGAGGCGATGACACACGATTTGTAAAAGCGGACAAATCCACACTTACACCCCAAATATCATACACACACACTGATTCACACACATGCAGGGAATGGGTCAGCAGTTGTACTAGCTAGTTTGTTCTCTTGTATGGTTTTACACAAACTGCCAATAGATTGGTGTGTAGCTACCTTTGATGGGTGGAGCCTACAGGTGGAAATGACACGTTGTGAACTTTGAGGTACATCAATTTCTGTGGTGGAGGAAGTAAAAGCCCTGCACTGAAAATGTCACTTAAAGGTTCTGTAAATGAGATTTTCTATAACTATAATATAGCAGCAAATAACTATTTTCTATGTAAGGATAGTGGAATAACGGTGTCCTGAGCAGAGAACTAGGTCACTCCCCCTTTATAACAGTTTCTCTGTTCTTTGTTTTTGTAACAGGTCTGGTAGCTTGTGCATGTTAGTGCACGTGCATGTTAGTGCATGTGAATCCCTCCTGTTAAACTGTAAATGTTTGATTTCCTCATTTCTCCAGGGAGGTGTTGGATTGGTAGTAATCTTTTTCAGTATTAATAGAGCCACTGTGTCTAGGGTTGACTTTAGTTTACTGTTAAAACCATCTACAATAAAATCACAGGAGGAAGGAAAAACATCTGGAGCAGCATCACATAAAAGATCAAAGACATTCGCAGCCCCTTCAGCAGTAAGATAGTATTTCCTGGCAGTTTGTTCTCGAAAAATACTGTTGTTTAAAACATTTGACAGTAAAAAAAAGACACAGAAATGATTGGACAAGCCTATATCTAAAACTGAAGAGATATTAATTGATAACCCATGGGTTAATAGAAGATCTAAAGTGTGGCCTCTGTTGTGAGTAGGATGGGAAACATGTTGAACAAAATTCATACAAGTTTAAAAATTCTGCAGCATCGGGTCTGATTGATTGTCCACATGCAAGTTAAAATCACCTGAAATAATAATCCTGTCTTGGATCAGACTTCCGACCCCGGGACAGCAGGGGGAGCTATTCTTAAAAAAACAGGTCATTGGAGGCTGACAGGAGTAATAACTGGCCGGTGCATGGTCCAGAGTTGTTGTGGTGGGGTGGATAGCGGTCAGTCAGTGGCGGGAGGTTGTAGAAACTGCATGGACAATGTTTGCTGAAAGTGCACGTGTGCCATGGAAGCTGGGGTGGAAACCATCTCTGCTAAAAAAAAAAAAAAGGATCTTTTTCCAAGAAAAGATTAAAATTGTTGATAATGGCCAAAGTGTGTGATCAACAGACTGACTGCTGCCACATGTTCAATGACGGCAGTGACTGAACAGACACTACCTCGGCCCAGGGAGGGTAGGGGTCCTGAGATGAAGAGAGGGTTTTTTTGTTGCAGTTTTTGAGTAACCTGCGTTAAAAAAGGACGGTTAAAATCTTGTTTTAAAACCTAAGTCTGCTGCTTGGTGGTGTCATCCGTACCCACACGATGATACGATTGTGAACATGTGGGTATTTGCTGAGTAGATTAGGGATCTCCTGAATAATATCCACAGCCGTGGCACCGGGTATGCATTGGGTCACAACTGTTTATATGTCTGAGCACGGAGTCCCCAACGATCAACGATGTAGAGGAAAAGTTGTGCAGTGGAGGCTTCTGGCGGGGAGCCGCGGTCACCGGCCGGGTAGCGACCTGTCCGATGGTTGAAGTGGCTGGAGAGTGGTGAGCAGAGACGGGGGCTGGAGCTCCTCGCGGCGCTGGTGCAAAAAGCGGTGTGGAGCGACGAGTCCAGGTGCAGGAGGAGCGTCCAGTTACAGCTGATGGGGAGATCAGGGGGAACCGTGATCGGAGGAGAGGCACCAATACCAGGGGAGTGAGCGGCAACAGGCTCTGGAAGAGTGGCATCAGGCACTCCAACTGAAAATGGTGGTGTCCATGAGCTTCTCGGCTTCATGGATCTGGTAGAGTGTGGAGATACTTCCTTCTAGCTCCACAATCTTATCGGCCAGGCGGGCGCAGCTGACACAGCCGGACGGAGAGGTAAGTGCAGCCATGGGTTGTATGTAGGTGGCTGGGAAGCAGAAATAAAGGCGGAGGCCAGTACAGGGCCAAACGTGCAGCTTAGGTGCTGGCTGTAGATGGTAGCAGCGGCTAACAGGGAGCCCGAAAACACCTACACAGGGGCTCCAACCCGGAGCCCGCGGCGTTAAAAGGTTTTAGTTGAAGGGGCAGAGGTGATCCACAGATGGGTTAGCATACAGTAAAACTTAACGACAAGGGTTCAACAAGTGGATCCGCTGCGGAGATGAGGCCTTGGTTTGCAGTCTGTTGGTCGGCTTGTCACCCGGTGTCTGCAATCCCTGTTGCTCAGTTAGCGTTAGCTCCAAATGCTACAAACAAACCGGATCGTGCTAGCCTCGGCAGTCTGTCGCGAGCTGCGAAGTGTAACTTAAAATCCGAGCGCCCAATTACTAAAACATTTTACTCTGTTAAAAACGCTTGGATGAAACGAGTGGGATCTAAAAGTGTTCAGCAGAGACTGGCTCAAAAACTGGATAAAATTTATATGAATAGTCGATTTATGACAGAGGCTCTAGCAGGCACGTACACCGCCGACGCATGCGCATTTTTCATGTTATAAACCTGTGCCCCCTATTGTGACCTATTATGTGTTGAAGGCCAGTTTTCATTACATTATAGGCCCAGGGACTTAAAGTGTAATTATAGTACCATACAAGTGTTTCTTATACAGCTGGTTTCTGGCTGATGGATGATGACACCTGGTGGTGGCTCCATACAAGCCAACAAGCCTTTTCACTACCACATGCCTTGACTTACCTATGCAAAAATAGACTGAACTTAAACAATAAATCAATGAAACTTCATTAGCTCCCATGAAGATTATGTTGCATAAAACCATACTGTAACAAGCAGCTGCAGCCAAAAAGTTGCGGTCGTCTTCAGATAAAACTAGAACTTTTTCTAGCATGTGAGGCAGTAATAATGCCATACTGAACTAGAGGGGCACTCAGAGATCACAGATCTACACCAAGGCCAATCTCAAACATCTTCAGAGACTTCAGAGAAAAAAACTTAAAATTCATAGTAAATGATGCAGATCTACCCCAAATTGTAATGGGTTCTTCCCTGGCCCATACACCAGCAGTTTCAGTGCAGATTGGTCCCTCTTTTTGCGTAATCCTATTGACAAATAAACAAACAAACCAACAAGCAGACATGGGTAAAAACATAACTTCCTTGGCGGAGGTAATAACCAGACATCAAACTTGCAACACTGATCCTTATGTCATTTGAAAGGAGCACCGGCTTTTATATCTGAGTTTGTTTTTAAAAGCAACTGATCTTACACATTAAAAATATTGATGTAATGGTAAATAATCTGTGAATTGAAGCAGTACAGTGTGTAAAGGTATTTTATATAAAGTGCTGTTGAGAAGGTGTAATGTGAAATAATAGCCACTAGATAGCAGCAGTTGACTATCCATTACATATCTCATTATGTTAATATCTGCGCTCATACAGTATTATTCAACTGAAACATGACCATCCATCAACAGCAACAGTCTAATAGTAATGTCATATTCATATTTCATGTTATCTTATTAAGAAATATGAATCAGCAAGTAAATGCTTGGGCTATATTCAGTCACTATACATGTCAAAATGAAAAATCATCCTCAGTTGATAAGGATTAGTCATCAAACCTTGGGCTTAATTGAGATGTGGATCAGTGAAAAATGCTGTTATTAATGTTTTTGTGACCTTGTTCCATTTCAAAGTACACAAGCTTTGTGTCATTTGTTACAGCCCATGTGAAAACCCCTGTTGGAGGTGATGTGATTTCAAAGCTGCGATAAACATGGACTGATAAATATCTTGAGGACACAGAGTAGCCGATGATGTAACCACGTATTTAAAAAACCAACATACGTGGTGAAACAACTCCACCCGAGACCAATCCTGTGTTTGTGTTGGTAGCGAGATGTGTATCAGCTTGTTGAAACCTCTGAGTTGTACAGTGTGTCGTCATTGGAGGCTGTACATTATTTCCAGGGCCTGGATTTTAGATATGACCCAGCTCTCTGACGTGACACCTCCCATAAATATATTATAGGTGTGTGGGTCTTTCAGGTTCAAGGCTCGATGGTTGTCGGAGATTTCACGCACAAACATACACATAAATATACACATACACACACCCTCCACCCCAAGCACTTCTCATCAGTATTCTCCCAGTGGTGCAGGATTAAATTGTGTCCACAACACCGCCATCACAGGGACGGCCTCTCATTCCTCGGATTTCTTGAGCACACCTCATAAGTGGCTAAAACTGGGGATTTCTGAACAACTGGAATCTTTGTTTAATTACGTCTGTGGCTGCTAAGCCTGTCACCAGTGTGTTATCCCACAAATGTGCCCCCCCCACACCCTCACTGGTTCAAACCCTCAATGATGTCCTCACTGAGGAAGTCAGGCAGGGGTGAAGCCAGATGAGGTTGTGCTGGCATTTCCGATAACTATCGACATGGGGAGATCTGCTGGTTTTGGAACTGCTCCTGTTACATTCATGTCAAACAATTGAAGTGGTCAGGGAAAACTTTTCAATGAAATGAAGTCACGGCCTTTGCACATGGGTGAAGTGGTGTCGACAGCTAAAAATAAACAACACATTTTTTGCGGTGTGTGAGTGGAAAATGTGTTTTCAGATCAATCAACATTAGTCCACTTCAAAACAGTGAAATAATAATGTAGTTAAATAATGATATGTCCCATTTTAATCATCAATGGTTGACATGACTTCTATGCTTTCACTGTTTCCTTAACTACCCTCTTTCTCTGCTGGATGGTTAGTCTAATGCATGGTTAGCTAACTGCTTATTAAATGCTGCATGATTCTCTCACACTGTGTTCACAAAAAAGTTCATTATTCATTCATTTGGCTATGGGTTTGTTTATTGTTTTGATTGGTGTGGTGTTTACTTGTTGGCATGTTTTCTGCATGTGTCATGTTTCCTCCCACAGCCCAGAGACACAAAGGACAATTGATTTTCTTTAACTTAACCTTTGAATGTGAGTGTGGTTGTTTGTCTGGGTTCACCATCACTGACATCACTGGCTTTCTGAAGTGTTTCCCAGCCTGCTTTCCATTTCATTTTAGGAAAGGCTTCAGCCCACCTGAAAGACAGATGAAAGCAATAGGATCCCCTGGTTTCATCCATCTTTACTAGATGTTGCTCCTTTACTAGACTAAACATAATTGAAACAAGACAGGGAGACTTTGTGTTTTTCACCTCACTCCCTCACTGTCTATCCATAACCGTAGATCATTTTCAGCTTGTTTATTATTCTGTATAAATCTTACATTCATTGATTTTTTTTTTGTGGGCGACTGCGAGCAGCGCAACAAGCTGTAAACGCAATATTGATATACAGTCACTTTATAAAGTTGTTACAGCCAATGTGTTAGGATGCAGTTGCCATTTTGCACATTCAGCAGACAAGAGGCAACATAACAATTCATTTGAAGTTATGTTTTTGTCCACCTGAATGAATGTAAGTCTCCTTTTAGCTCTGGATTTGGTCGCTATCATCTCCTGGGGGAAATATTTGGCTCTTGAGCTGTTTACCAGCTAGTCACTAAAGTCTGTCTACTATTTTGTGGTGAGCAAGAGGTATCTCACAGAGGGGTTTTTGGAGCTTTTTTTTTTTTTTTTTTAATGGAGAACAGCTGTTTGCTGCATCTGGAAACAACATTTATCAAAGGGGCGAGAGTGAAGCAAAAGCATTGAAGGTCAGAAAACCAAAAGAATGAGCTGAAAGACGCTGAAATGCTTCTTAAAATTGAAAGGAATGGAATCAGGTGATCATTACCTGTGGGTTTTTAACTGCAAGTAACTGCATTTTCATTACTCATGGTAATTTGCTCCATTGGTAACAGCAACATATCTATTATAGCAGCTTTAAAAGAGACATTTAACCTGTTAGTATATCAGTATTTACTCCCACAGAAGAATTGTGTAAAATAAAACTTTATTTCCCTACTGTTGGACTGAATGGTTATGATACACAAAAGATAGGTCATAAGGCAGTAAGAAAACTTAACCTTTTGGTTTAAAGTTTTATTTTGAAGGTGGAGGCAGAGCATATGCCACACCTTACAGAAAATGACATAAAGAGAGAGTGAGTAATCGTGAATGCGCCATACTGCTGTTCTGATTCACTGGTGTTCAGGTGCCAAACATCATATAAGAGTCTGTTGAAAATGTATCCTGTGACGCACATCTGGACATTTTTATACCAGATGATACTGTCACGTGACGCTCCGTGCCGTAAACAACCTGACCGGTCAGCGTGTTGTTTTGAATATATGTGTAGCAACAGAGCAAATTCCTTGGTATGGTGAGCAAGATGCAGTCTACAAGCCCATCAATCAAACTGAACCACTGAGAGGATCCATTCTATGTCTGCATGTGGGACTCTCTCTGTGCTCTGCACTAAATTACTTTCCCTCGTAATATAAACTTGAACAGACCAAAACAGACAAACTCAAGCAGAAGGATGTGGTCATGGTCATTGTTTCATAATCATATGCGTAATGTAAGTACATTTAAGATAATACATGTGGTGCTTAGATATTATATATGGTCCCAAAAATAAGAAGCTCAAAATGTATTAAAATATTTCAAACTTCTACCAAAGGAAAACAAAAGTCCAAGTTTTTATTATGTCCATATAATGTATGTTTATTCAAAACTGAGCTTCCATCTAATGCCTTATGCTGAGATTGCTTCACAGCTGTGGCTGATTTCTCCTCCCTGCGTTTTTGGACTCTTGTGAATCATTCATTCAAACAGCTTTTAATTATAGCTTGAAGCCCTAATCTTCCTAAAGTGCCTGCTTATGTTTCTGCAAACAATTATTCTTCAAAGCTGAACCCTATTGTCAGAGATGGATGAGCTCTTGACAAGAGCAAGACTTATAGTAAATACATTTACAGCACATGAAAACATGTATCAGTTTAGTTTCCTGCTCTGGACAAATCACATTTTTTTCTGACACATCACATCAAATAAACTTAGATCAGCATTTAGTGTAGGTGCATGATAGAGAGCCATGGTGCCACGTCTGTTCCGCTAGCTTCTGTAACTCAGTGTAATCTTTCATTAAGCATTTCTCTCATCAGTCTGTCTGGAAAAAATGAAGCATGTTCCAGGGATTTACTTTCCTTATTCTGAAACCAATTGGCATCCACCACAGCACTTATGATTAGAAACTGAAACCTCCCAACAAGAAAGTTAAACATTTAATTTATGAGTACAGAAAAAACTACAGCTCCCATGAAAATGTACAAATGTTTATTTCATTTGACATGAACGTATATGGCATTGGAACTGCAACATACAATTGAACGCAAGGACCCCATGAGGAAGGATGTGTTGCAAGACTGTATTTTTTTGTTATTAGTGTAGTTTTTAAAAAAATGGGATTTTGAATGTGGTTTAATTACTTACAGAACAGGACCTGGAAGTTCAGGCTTTCACTTTGGCTCTCTATGATCCTTACACACTGTATGCTGTTGATGAATACACATGATAAAGAATTGTTTAAGAATTACATCAGAGCCTGCGAGGTAAAGTGATTTGCTTACATCAACATATATCCAAGACACGGTGACTCAGGCAGCCAGTGTGACACGACACCTTCACACATTAATCCCCAGCAACACTGCTTAAAACAGAAACCAACCCCAAAATGCTTTGGAACAACCAGTAACATATTTGTGGTTAGCTAAATATGTCAAGTGACATGAAACACCTCATACAGGGTTACAGCGGTTTGAGGAACATGAGTGGAGCGATTATATCGGACCTTTACCTGGTTGTTTTTGTTTCCACCAAATGTTCCCCACACAAACACACAAGCAATTCCTGTTGGGGATCAACTTTTCTTCCTAGAAGAATAAACGATGGTAACGGCATCAATGTTCCAGCAACAAACACAAAACAACACAGCGTGATGACGCTTTATTCACTTCAGCAATGTGACAAACTCCTGAGGTTCACCTCGCTCCCATGAGCCTCATGATCACGCTTCCCCAGCAGACACAAAGAGGTTGGTTACACAAAGACTCACTTGTCTTTATCCTTAACACCATGTTTATAGAAAAACAGAAGTTCTGCCTTCAAAATGACCGAAAAGGTCAAAAGGGGTTCAGGATCAGTTCCTTCAAGTAATCCCAACCCTCCCCCTCCCCCATTTTCACTGCTGCATCCAGCAGAATAAAACCACTGCACAGAAGAGTCATTGATTTGAGTTGCATCAACATTGATTTCAAATAGCTAAAGTCTGGGTTTAAAATGAGCAAATGTTATTCCTGAGCCAAGTATTTAAGTATGAGCCATTTATTTCTTTCACTTGCACTAATCAGACACAAGTATTGAACTTCTTTTTCAAATGAAATGGCTTTAAATATTACAAATGTGCTTTATCACAGGATGAGAATGCCTCAGTGCGCTCTCTCCTCTGTATCTAAAGAGATGATTCAAACCCTGATCACATTCACAAACACAATTTAAGTTGAAGTTACAGTATCACAAAGTAAAAAATGTAGGTGTCCCTTAAAAATGTTTCTTCAATGTGAAATGTATACAAAGTGTGATTAAACTTACATTTAACCTCTACATTGCTCAGTCATCTTTCAGAATCCCATCATAATTATTTTGATGACTGCTCTAGATTATAAAAATGCAACAGTACTGTAATGCTGTCTTTCAGTGTAATCAGATAGTCATTTCCTCTACAGGCTTATCTCTGGCTGTGTTGACGAAAAAACAAGAACAGCTACAGTAGGCTGACTGCATGATCAGAAGGCCTGACTTTGCATTATCTATATTGGTGTGAGAAAACCTACACCACAGTGTGTCTACATCAAAACTAACTACTACTAACTATTGTATTATTTTGCTTGGGGGGGGGATCAGGTCCTTGACATTTTGGGCCTGCTAGTGTCCAAATGTCCTCGGTCCTTATGGTTTGGGACACTGTCAGCTTGTTTTGGTGCTTCTGATTAAAGCTGCACTAATCAACAGCTTTACACATATTAACAATGGCTCAAATGACTGTGTAAAGTGAATGGGTCACTTGTAATGACAAACCCAAAGATAATTAACACCCTACTTAGCAGTTCTCGCCACTTCTCGTTTTAGCTTCCTTCAACTAGCTTCCGAATGTTAATATTGCTTCATGTCTGCTATGTGTGTAAAAAGGCACTTGTTTGCTTCACTTTAACAACTTTACAAAGTGAGAATATGTCAGTGTTTCCCTAAAGAGGCCAAAATAATCAATTAGTTGTTGATTGTTGATTAAAAAATGAGGCCAGATTTGTTAAAAATCCCCATTGATTTGCTCTTAGCTCTTTCAATGTGATACTCAACTTCCATGGCAGCTGGTAGCAGGATCATAATCTCAGTGTCAGAAGAGTGAGAAAAGCCCCGAGTGTGACATGTCCCGGGTCATTGCTGTGCTTTTTCTTCTTTTACTGTAAAGTTCTTGAATTAACTCAAACAACTCAGGACTGTGACACATGGGACAATTCAGTCTGCAGCACATTAGATGTACATAGAAGGTCAGTCAGTGAGTCAGCTTGTTGTTTTCCGCCTCAGGAAACTAGATGTATGTGGGACATTGGCTGCCTCTGGGTCTGGCTGGAAAAACCTCTCACCCTCCGGACCTCTCCACAGTGCTCTCAGCTCCCAACTGCACACACACACACACACACACACACACACACACACACAGAAAAACAACCTAGTACCCTGTATTCTATCTACGGCATCCTCTCAACCATGTGTGTGCGCATGTGTGTCAGTCTGACCACACAGCGATGCAGGGAGTCGTGTGGCTGGCGTCATTCTGTGGTAAATTAGTAGTCGAGTTATAAACAGATTATTTTAGTCTCTGATTACGTACGTACCAAATGATGGCTTAGCCTAAACACCAGGGACTCTGCCCAAGTGTCCTCTCTTTGATTACACAGACGATAATTATTATACTAAAGAAAGTTGCGCAGGATGATTACCAAACAGGATAGAGATATTATGAAAACTAGGTCACTGAAAATGTAGTTATAAAGCTGCGTGGAGATTGTTAGTTACTAGTTATGAACAGATTTTTTTTTTTTTTAAATAATGTAAGTAATATTTAAAGTGGCTATAATGGAATACTGATTGCAACATCAGATTTTCTCAAGATTTCCATTTCCTTCTCCATTTTTGTCCGGATGCAGCTGCTGCTTCCACATACAACCAGGAAATGGGGAGTGTTAAATGCTCCTGTGTGCCACACCAAGGTAATGCTAAGGATTCCACACGGAGCTCAGTTCTTCTGTTGGACCCCCTCCAGCTATTAAAACAAACGCCAACACCTCTGTATGCATCATACACTCAGACGCAGAGGGAAAAGGGTGGAGGGTTGAACTACACCCTCTTTACAACCCCCACCCAAACCCCCCCTTCTCATAAACACATACACACATGTGCACTTTCTCTTTGCTACCAACTTAAACTGTATCATTTCAGCAAGACCAGATCTGGGTGTTGTCCGTTTCTGGTGAAACCACGGCACCAGGCTGGTTAAGAGTGATGGCTGTGGCAATACCTTCAGACACTATGACGGCTTATGTTAGTCAGAGAGAGTTAAGTGGAAAAAGAAGTGGTGAGTAGAGAAAAAAAAAAACGCTTCACCCAAATATGGCATTACCAAAATAGGACATGATTTATACCCTCCAGTGTGTGTTTGTGTGTGTGAAACTCGAGTGTTTGGAAATGACGGACTTGTGGATTAGAGGGTTACAAAAAAAACAAAAAAACTGGAGGTTTAACAAGAAGACACGTGTAAGAGTAAGAGCTAAAGCGGACAGAAAACTCATTAGAGAGGTCAAACCTGTCTTGACCTCTCACCATCACCTTTAACTTGTTGAACATCAATAAGAGAAGACGACCCACAACATTGCACCCTGGGTATGTAGGCTATGTTGTTGCCATAACAGACGGCCTGGGGTTCTCCTAAATGATCCTAAACAACACTTAACTTTTCATACTTACTTGTATAGCATATTTTATAGTTTGGAGACGAAAAAGCCTTCTCACATATTAGCCCTAACACACTTACATCATGAGCAAAAAGCAACATGTGAAAGAAGTTTGGAGGATGCACCAGTTGTTTTAATTCATAGTTTTCAAACTACATATTCCTATTTGCACTTATTCATGTAGATATGACCGTAATATTTCAAAAACGATTTGCTGAAAGTTTTTTTTTTAAAGGCATTCAAAGGCAAAAAAAAAGATCCTCCATTAGCATTAAGCTCTGCAAAACGATGGCATTGACCTGCTCGCTGAGGGCCGGGGGCTGTGTGGCAGTAAAGTCGAGAGGACATCGAGAGGACATCAGAAGATGTTGCAATGATAAAATAAATGACTTTATCGCTGCAGTGCAGCAGCTTGGAAATGACTGCATGTACTATTTATCAGGCACACCTAAATCACTATTTCATATTTTATATCTGACAAAAATATTTCAATGAACACGACTAAATTGAAGTCAGCTTAAAATGCAGTCTGGGTGACCGCAGAGATATTATAGGATTATAATTATTAAATTCATTAAAGTGTAATAACCTCTTTAATGTTGCAGCTTGTAAAGCTGGAGCTAATTTGAATTACTTTATATGCTGCTGGATAGATTGTGAATTTCCCCCCGGGGAGCCATAAAGTCTTATCTCATCTTAATCTATATTAATACATCATAATTTATTTGTTGGTTATATTTTGTATTATTAATGTGAATCTGCAAAGTAAGGAAAGTTATCAAATAAATGTAATGGAATACAAATGACAATATATGTAATGGGACAGAAATATAAAGTAGAAGAAAATGGAAATACTCAAGTGATGGACAACTTAACATTAAAGTGAAGTAGAGCACTTGAGTCAATGTACTGAGTTAGTTTCCAGCACTGTACTGTGACCAGGGATCTTCACAAAAATGACGTGAAAACGACAGCATGGACACAACTTGTGTTGTCTAAATATAAGTTAGATCATCCCGTGCTGTGTGTACCAAGGTGTTTTGTTTTGGTTTTTTTTGCACTTTGCGGTGGATCCTTTTGGTTAACTCTTCCTGCAGCTGCATCACAGTAAAAGCCCCTAGTATTGCCAAAGATCCTCTGAAAATGATCACTTTATTGCTCTATATTGAATGCATAACATCTTTACAAGCGCTGAAGAAAAACAAGAAAAGTTGTATTCGTGTGAACCAAAACTCGATGATGAACACTAGCGAGCCTGTTTCAGTCTCTCCTCATTGTTTGTTTCTGGTCTGGATTATCTGGTCTATTCATTTGGACTGTAGACCAGTGATCAATGTCTCCTCTCTTTCTCTTCTAAAAATCACCATTAACAGGGTGTCAGACTGCAGGTCAACTGAAACAGCGAAACCCACTGAGAGCCTGCCAAAGGCTCTGCTTGCTTTCTGTTTGCATTTAACTGGTGAGGAAAAAGAAGTGTAGTGTTTTGTGTGTCAGTGTGTGCAACAGTCCACGGTGGGAAAGCTGGCAATGTTTTGCTCTTGGTGAAAAGATATGGGCTCTCAGTGTTCAAATCAAGGCCAAGTCCTGACTGAAGAATTGCAAAGCTTGCTGTCGAGGGCACTCTGAATTAATTACGTCTGCTTAATCCTGAGTGACGTAAACATGTATATGATTGCAATACCACTCCAATATACAACTTCTATTATTTTATTGAAGCTACATTAAAATATCGCCATCATGTCATCAACATCATTTCAAGTTATGCCTTTTAAAACTAGCTTAATTCTCTCTTTCTGCATTTCAGGTCTCACTAATTTCCCATGCTGCTTCAGACAGACATTTAGATTAATCAAGCCTGACTTGAGCGGTTGTCGTGCTGAGGAGGAATGCTCCTCTTGACTCTCTTCGTGTTTGAGGATAATTGGTACTGATTACCACCTCTTACTGTGTGTACTCGCTGCTCACTGATGAGGAATGAGTCAAACACACAGATGCTTCACAAACACATAGACACACTTTGTTGTCTTCAACAGAAACTTGAGGTGCGAGACAAAAAAAAAAAAAAAGCTCACACACAAGTTTCCCTCATTATCTGCTCCAGTACATACCTGTAGAGGAGCAAGCTCGTTTATTTGAGCTGCTGTGTCTCTTAAAGACATTCCAGTGTGTTTTTTTGTTTTTTTTCCCACGCTGAGGGTAGTGCTGGTAGCTGGCGGTGGTGGTGGTGGTGGTGGTGGTGGTGAACAGGCTAGGGGGCAATAGCCTCTCGGACTTTGTGTTGGTAGTCAGCGCATGAACGGCCGAACATGCCTCGTCTGTGTCCGCCACAATACATAACACACATTCCTCTGAAACATGTCCAGACATGTTGGAAAAGACCAAGCAAGGACACACACACACACACACTTTCTCACAGATTCGGGTGTTTAGAGAAGGGACTGTGGGGTTTATGCATGCGAGTACATGAGTGCATGCGGACAGGGAGGAATTTTAATACCGTGGAGGATTACTGTTGATATCCACTGTTGTTTCTCAAATCAACACACTGCATCTAAACACAGATGCTGGATGCAGCTTTGCCAGGTTTGAAAAGAGGGCAGCAACATCAAGCTTTAAAAACAGTGGGGTGGGGGCTGGATAATCCGGCTATCATTAGAAACGCGGTAAAAACAGAAAAGAAAAACACAAGTGTGGAGCTGCCCTGAACTGTGTGGCTCCAAAATAGATCTTATCAGCCGAGGCTAGACAAGAGGACTGACGAAAGACAACGGTCTACTGTCTATTTATGCATAGACCTGCATAAACACACACACACACACACACACACACACACACACACACACACACACACAAACTCACTGTTCACTCTTACAGCTCAGTGCAGCATCCCCAAAGCTCCTATTGTCAACATATATCAGCAGGTTTTGGTGAAACCAGACTCCCCGGACCTCTGAGGGCCAAAGAAGCAGAAGAGGGAAGAAGGACCCCCCCACCACCACCCCCCCTCTCTTTCTTTCTCACCCCCAGCTGCCAGGGAGGGGCAGCTCTGTGCCCTGAGAGACATCTGATTTATACCCTGCAGGTGTCTGGCATGTTCATGTGCATGTATACATAGGTCAACGACACGGTACAAGTCCAGAAAACAGACCGGCCCCCCCCGCCCCTCCCCGCCCCAGTGTATTCACTATTTAGTTAAGGCTGTAAAGTGAAATACTGAGATGAATGCTTGACACATTGAGCCCGCTCCATTAATTCTGCACTGTAAAAATGCTGCTTCTTTTTGTTGAGTAAAGGGAATCAGATTTAGGATGCACTTGTAGCCACTCCAGAAAGCACATTATAAATTTCTTTACAGGCCACACACCAGTGAACATCAATTGTTATTTGCACACAACCATTCTGCAAAGCAAATGTAGACTCTTATGTTCAAGAATATGCTCTAATATAAGTGTTTAAAGGGTAAGACTGGCAATATTCAGTAGTTCTCTCATTAGGTATTTCTCTTATTTACACTGCAGTACTGTAAGTATTCACAAGATAGCAAAATGTGTATTAATCCACGGCTGAAAATAGTTCCTAACAAATGCATTTTTACTCCTTTTGTACTCCTCTTTGAGTAATATTTGCTAAAAACAACAGTCCCATGTTTTTAGGACATTAATTCATTAAAAAAACACACAAAAAAACAAACAAAGTTACATATTTTTGACTCATATTTTAGGATTTGAGTCTTTAGGAATGGGTGCCACAGACAGACAGGGTTGGAAGGTCAGAAAGTATCGGGAAATGGATTAAAACATTGTTGGTTTTGGCCTTTTTATGGGATATGAAAACGTCAACAAATGTTTCTATAATGTTAAAAAACAATATTGTGCACATATTGTTTATTTGTGCAATTGAATTATTCTACATCTCAGTTTTTTGTCATTCTCTTGAGTTGATTTTGTTATACTTACTTTGGCAAACAAAAAACACACAGCCATAATAACAAGATAAGATATACTACAGGATTCACTCCTCACAAAATTGCTGCATATGGTAAGTGCGTTCCTGTCTGATTCCTGAAAGATTAAAGACATCGATGCTGTGAAGTACCTGTTATCCTGCATGTCTGTGAAGTTCACAGGAAGCATAGATTGTGTGCTGTGGGTTTGTTGACACAGGCACACACAGATAAATACAAGTAAAAAAGTAAACAAACAATATCACCTTTTCTTTGGAAGGTGTTGACAAGATTATCAGTATTGGATTCAAAGAGAGCCGATGGCAACAAAGGAATCTTACTTCATACATAATAAATACAGGAATGAGTGTATTGATTGCATTGTCTTTATTCTTCAGCAATGACCTGTTTCTTTCTGCAGTTTTCTGCATGTCTCACTCTGTCCTGGTTCCTGCCTGAACCAGCCCCTCCCTCCCTCAAACACCACCTCGGAGTCCGTTTCCTCTTTCAGGTTCCCAGACTGATAGTCGTGAGAAAGGGTATACTATTAAAAAACTGAGCGATAGGAAAAAAAGAAAAAAAAAGAATGAGATGATGAGACAGAGAGGTGGAGGGGTGGGCACTGGGGTGTTGGGAGCAGGGGGTCAGGTCAGTGCAAAATGCTGAATCAGCTCTTCCTAACACCCATCAACAGTCTATTCCAGAGTTTCCCCAGGGAGCAGTTATGTTCACAAGGCTCCACGCTCCATATAAAGGGAACATTCATAGGACAGAAAGCACTTAGTGGCAGGGATCACATTACTGAGATGGGGCGATACATGGTAGGAAGGTTCCACATAACCGTGCATGTATGTAACAATAAGTCAAAGCTTAAGAAATGTTGAAGCCCATGTGATTTTAAATGTAAAGATCTGAACATCCTTGAGGGGATACATACATATGACAGCCCTGTGATAGCTGTAGGGTTTCCATGTGAATGTCGGCGAGGTGCTTGTCTAGCTGCTGGGATGTTGTTTTTAGCTGTGTCACCATGCAGTTATTTCCATCTGTCCCCTGAGGGACTGTACGAACTTCTTTGAAGTCAAGCACATGAAAATATAACGTCAAAACAGTACAGTTCGACCTCAGTTCCAGCTTCCTCATGTTGCCACTTCTTCAGCCCACTGAGTACATCTCAACATTCAAACAATGGAGAGAAGCCTGCAGTAGGTCAAGGCTGTCACAGATATCACTTAGAAGCCTGCTGAGCAGACGAAACCACCCAGAAACTCATACTCACATGACTCAGACGACCGTTTCTAATTGGCTTACAGGAAGGAAGTGGATGAATACCAGGAAGTGAGGTTCATTGAAAAGATCCAACGGCTGCAGTGGCCTTGGTTCCTCGTGGCGTGACACATGAAATATTTTCCTGAGTCTGCCCAAGTCTGGCTGCTGTTGCTTAGCAACCCTGATTAAGTTTAATCACCGAGAGACCTTTATCTGCTCGTGACTGCAAAGTGTGCCCTGCCCTTTGGAGAGGTCACCCCAGATAATGTGTGTGGAGCTATGATATGCTGAAGTGTATCTGAGTATCACTCCATCAATTGACTATTCTATTCTATTCTATCATACTCTACTCTGACATGAGGGACGGTTATATGGGGAAAATCTGTCATGGAGCAATTTTATAGAGAAATACTGATAAGTAGTTTTATATAATACATTTTGTGGAAATTCAAATGAGAGGCCATTTGTATTCAAATCATTCTGGGTAATTAAGTGAATTAAATACCTGACAAATCAAAGACTTTTATCATATTGATACAAAAATCCAGGAAATCCAATTTCCCTGAATACAGTCAATTCACACAAATGTTAAAGAAATAAACCAGACAGGTGTTTTACAAATATTTGGGTTTTGATGATATCATACAAACCAAAGATGAACACATAACGGAATGCAAATACACAAAAATACATTTCTGTGGCGAATATTCATTCTTCTTCTGGCCGTGTTGATTATCCATTTGTCAAAACCACATTTATTGAGACTGTCTGGGTCTCTACAACACATCTCTCACAATCAGCACTCCATCTCAGTTTTCTTTCTCTCACACGTCTCACCCTTTATCTCTGTGCTTTCCCTCCTATCGCTCAATCTCGATTCAATCTGCTTTCTCCGTCTCTGCCTCTCTCTGTGTGGTTCTGCCTCACCTTTCTGGCTCAGTATTGTTCTCCGTCCTTATATGGAAAACACCAAGTACAGGTTTTTCTCACAAGGTTCCCTGACCCATAGGGAGAAATACTGTATAGGGGAGAGAGCAGCCGTAAATGATAGAGGCCATATAGAGTCCATAAATGATTTAATACATGTTTGATATGTTCATTTTAAATATATCTCACATGGTGTATTTTTTTTCTCTTGTCATTCTCATGTCTCAGTGTTTCAGCTTTAAACAGGAATAACAGAAATATATAAGTATAGAGGAGAGGAAGATGAAATTAAAATCACAAAAAAATTAGATACAAAGAGGAGCGAGGGCGAATGGGAGAGTGCATAAAACTGCAAAAAAAAAAAAAACCCAGTAATTTTAAAACTCTGAGCACCTTATTCGCCAGGTGCCTCAGTCCAGGTTCTCCTTAGCTTCACTTATCTACATTTAGCTCTATGCCATCAAAAGCATTGTTGTTTCCCCAGCATTGGCCAAGAGCTGCACAAGTATGTGTGCCAACTGAATTTCCTGTGTTACTGTGTTAACAGGCTGAAACGATACAAGCAGACACATATATAACACCCTGTGCCACAGGACAAAAAGAGACAGCTAACAAAACTGCTGCAGTTATTAATCAAACCGCTGATACAAGGAGACAGATGGCAGGATGTACGTGTGTGTACCTGTGTGTGTGTGTGTGTGTGTGTGTGTGTGTGTGAGTGAGTGGATAAGACAGCTGTGGTTGTCATACATGCTTGACGTAGACCTTCCCAGGTGTTGCCTCCTGGGCTTCACTGAGGGAGGCACGGTGGGCACTGCATTTTTCTGTGTGTGTGTGTGTGTGTGTGTGTGTGTGCGTGCGTGTTTGTCTAGATGTGCAACTGTCTGAAGGCAAACCAACACTTTCATGAGTGTGTGTTTTTCTACACTCAGGTTTCAGTGCAAGTGTACGTGTCGTGTCATGCCTTCGTCAAAGCGAATGTTCACAGTAGATCTCATGCTGTGCCTCAAAGCAGTTGGCGAAGAGAGAGACAAAGAGAATTTTCTTGAAGCCGAAGCAGCTCTCACGTGTGCATTCTTCTCATACCAAAGGCCAGCCGACCCCAAAATTAAACAAAGGGAAGATATCTTTTACTTACTGTGTATTTATTCAGGAAGTCCCAGTGAGAACAAAGTTTGTGAGGCAAGCACAAAGTAAAAAATGAGGAAATCAATTATGCATGAAGAAATAAATACTTTATATACTTTATATATTTTATATTTATATTCAGAAATACTTTATACATTCTCAAGGCCACAGCCATTATTGCTCACAACCTCTCCATCATGAACAATCCATCCCCTCTCCTCCACGACACAGTGCAGAGACAGTGGAGCTCGTTTTCTAACAGACTCATTCAGCTCCACTGTCACAAAGAACATTTCAGGAAACCATTCCTGTACTGTTCACCATCATCTAGTTTACCTCACGTTACTCTTGTTTATTTCTGTGTAGATTAGCTTGCTTTACTTCCCACTCCACATAAACAACTGTCCATCTTAGCATAGTTTCAACAAGTCTTCAGGCTGCAGTTCTTTGGCAGATTTATGAATTGAAACCGTGTGAAAAACCTGCCGCCTACATTTCCCACATTGCAACTCGATTCAGTTGACTTGACTGTGCAGATTCAGGTGTGTTACGCTAGTAGCGGTTGAGGTAGCCTCGAGCCTCAAGCAGAGATGAGGCGAGGGCTACACCTCCAATATTTTTCTAAACTGGGAGTCTTCATCCGCAACCGATATGGGATCAGCTCCCTCTGAAGCTGCAAAAAGTTTGATACAGTTTTTGTTACATCTGCAGTAGCACTCCCCCAACACCTGTAAGCAATTTTTTTTTTGTGTAAAATTGGTGGAGTTCCCCTTTAATTCCTGATCCTTGATAATGAAATTATGAAATTATCAATTACAGTAACATTTTTATGTATTTTTTTTTTTTCATATTGACAAAATAACCACATAGAAAGTCATAACTCATGTTAATGTATAGCATTATTCCTGTTGGGATGAATGTATCTGGACACAAATGTCAGTGAGAATTATTGTTATGCCTCTAAAATGCTAAACTTATAGTCACATAACATTGATTAGTCTTGCATGTGTCATTTATTTGAAAAGCCCTGATTCAGTGTTCATGTGAGTCACTTTAGACACCAGCTGATAAACCCAAAAGGTGTCTCTGAGTCTTATGGCTTACTAGCCTTGCTGCACATTTTTTCATTTCATTTTTATCATCATCATCACATTCTGGTAATGATGAGATCATGACCAAACACTTGAACAATAAGGGAAGTGTGTGTGAGTGGAGAAAACAATAGGTTTAGATTGCAAGTTCCTGTGGGCATGATGTGCCTGGGCCTTGAAGAGAAGTAACTGTCACTTGCTGGCATCACACAGACAGGAAGTGGATCACTGACGGATCTCGTTTCAGGAAGCAGGAAGTCAGACTGATAAGCAAGAGTGACCACAGGCAACGAACAACTGTTAAATATATCAGTAAAGAGGACCACACACTGAAACACTCATGCACCCACTGCATGACTGTCCCGGGACTGTGTGTGAGCATGAATATGAACCATGATTCATGACCAAAGAAATGCTTGCACTGTTTTCTTTTGTGCCTAGTACAGTAAATGAGTTTATTGTCTCACTATCTGCAGACAAAAAAAACCCCACACTCGGCAGATTCTCCCGCTATGACAGAAATTTATCACATTTCCCACAAAATGTTTTCTCATCAAAAAAGGCTTGATAGAAACAAAGGCCCATATTCTGTGCTTGCAATTGGAATACATTCAAGCTGAACCGCAACAGTGCTGTTTGGAAATAATAATGCATACTGACACATTTTAGGATGATTCCAGGATTAATCAAAAGCTTGGAATGCACCAGGAAAACTTTCTGGCCTAATTTTAAGTCTGTGTGACTTTGAGAAAAAGTGAGTAACCTGCACTAATCTTATGCAGCAGAGTGGTAGTTTGGTAATTCTAAACAGTGGGTGACTCTTGCTGTCTTTCTGCTGCATTCCAGTGCTGTGGGTCCATCTCCCCGGGGATCTGGACGACACACAGTAAAGGATGTCCTGCTGGCAGCGAGTCTTCCTCAAGGGAAGGAGATGAAAGGTCAGCACGTGATGGTATTTTTGAGCACCGGAGATAGGAAGTCACTCAGTGTCAGTGTGTGTGTGTGTCTGTGTGTTTGTGAGCACTTCTGGATGTCACTCTGAATGAGGTTGAAGTGAACTGACCAGTCGCTTCGCCCCCTCCCACAAACAGTGTTATCACGCTTTCAGCAACCATAACCAGGCGCGGTAGGTAGGTCTGTCAAGCTTTGAATTTCCCCAAAGGCGAAGCTTGAGTGACATTTAAGTGACGTGCTTCACATGCATCATGGTTGACTTTGTCTCTACTAAAACAATTTATGCAAGAATTACTTCAACTAACTGAGCCTGATTATTATTGAATTACTTAACCAATCTTAGTCTATTCTAGCGTTATGAAGGGATCATTGTTTCGACAAACGTCTCTGGACTTAAATACATTAACTTTTATCCTAGCAGCCACCCTGCCCCAGCACTGCAGCACTTTGCCAGTTTCTAATTGGCTAATTTATTCAATGTCTATGGGCATGATCGGGGCTTGTTTAATGACATAGAATAATAAAATAACCGCCACGATGTCTTCACTGTTTTTCATGTCATCTCACTTAAAATCCCTTCTCCATACTTTTTATTGCACTTTATTTTCATTGATACACCAACTTTTCATACCTCGGCCGAGCGTTCAAAAAACATTTTTAGGCAAACTTTTTGTTCATACATTTGGGTTGAAAATGTGCATAAAAACAGGTTAATGGAAAAACACTTAGTGTGTATGGGGGTTGCAGTATGAGCAGCTCTCAGCATCTAAAGAATTTAGAGGGTGGTGTCTTTTCTTTTTATCCAAAAAAAGAAAACCGCTAGTGTAACAAATGGATTTAAATGGATAATTTTAGTGTTACCAGTTAGCAAACCGAACCAATGTTACACAAGATAGCATTAATTTTTCCAAACAAATCTTTGTCCTTGTCCTAAAATTCCTTTTAGGATCGAGCACTTTTACCAACCTCGCCCTATAAATGATGAGCCTGCTTTTCTGTCTGAAATCGAGCAGCGAATGTGCCAGAAATTACTAAGAATTTCAAGTGGTAAATCTGCAATCATTAGTTTACCCAAAACACCAGGCTCAGGAGGATGTGTGTGCATGAATGTGTGTGTATGCACATTATTAATTCCTCTCCTGGCATCGACTAAATAAAGTGCACCTCAGGTTCAAGAAATTTATCCAAAGAGTTCTGCAGCCCCAACTAGTGTTCGGCATTGGTGACAAGTCTAATGACGAATCCAGTGGTCATCCCTCTTCCCAAACTCTCTCTCTCTCTCTCTCTCTCTCTCTCTCTCGCACACACACACACACACACAGAGAGAGTGAGAGAGAGAGACACACACACACATTTCCCTCAATACCACAAACAGAGCATAGCCAATTAAATAAGATGAGCAGCAAAGCTTGGGGTTACTGGAAGCACACAAAAGGCTTTTGTAGAGCTGCTCCAAACTGACACACACTGGTTGAATCTATGGGAAAAGAGTAACCATGCATACATTACTATGTGGCCAGCAACCATTATGGACTAGTGTAATTCACAAAGGTTGTACCTCCTTTCTATATCTTTGACTGAATTACAGTTAAGTCTATCAGACCAATTATTTTGAGATCTGAATCACGGGAAAAGAGGCAGCTGTAAAATTCAAATGGCTGATGAAAATTTTTTTAATGTTTCTCTCCTTCATTTACGAAGTAAAGACAAAACATCAGGATGAGACCTTGAGTCTTCTAAAAAAAAAAGAAAATTCTGGCACTTTGGTGGAGAGAGTACAGCAGTTTCTGGAGAGGACAGACAGTGAAAGGTGGAGAGAAAATGGAGGAGATTAAGTGGCGCAGGGGGGGAAATAAAGGGAGCGAGGGTTGGACAAAGACTGACCCCTCACATGGCCAAAAAAAAAAAAAGGAAAAAAAAAATCCATTGTTCTGGCAAAAAGAATCATTATTAAATGAGACAAAGAAGAGGAAAAGAAAAGGAAAACAGAAAGAAAAGAAAGAGGAGTGGGCATGTCTTGAATCATCCAGACAGATAATAGTTGAATGATACAGTGTCTAACCCGATAATAATTCAACATATTGTGTGATTGTTTGTAAAAGAAAGAAAAGACTATAGTGTTAAACAAAAACAAGGATTGTGGTCGTTTTTTTTTTTTGTTTTGTCTTTTTTACTGTTTATCTGCAAGAATTCTTGACATAAAACTCATTTGAAATGGCCTTGTAAAATCACTATATCCATTCTCATATGTGCAGTATACTATGGAGAATATAGCTCATCTGATGTATTGCAGATGTCATCAGTTAAGATCTGTTTCAGTTTTTTTTACATATCTTATTCAGTCCCCAGCCTGTTCTTCAGAAAGCTGTTCTATCTTTTAGTATGGCGTGCCTCCCAGCTCTGAAAATACATACATGTATATGAGCATGCATGCAAACACAAACAGATGCTGGCATGCATACAAATGAAGACAGTTGTTTTGATGCTTTCACACCCCCCAATGCTAATATCATTGCTCCAATCTGCACAGGGCTGTATGAAATTGAATAATTCAGCAGCAAGGAGAGTTGCTTTTGTCCGTCTTTTCACGCGCACACACGCACACACACACACACACACACACACACACATACACACTTACAGTCAATGACTCTGTGCCTTCCTGCGGTCTTCAAGGGCAAACCTATCTCTATTTGATGAAGACTTCAAGAGATTTAAAATCAAAACACTGAACTATATAGAAGCTCCAATATGGTTCAAAGGATTGCTGACCTTTCAAGAGAGAAGGAAAATTATCTTTCAAAGAAAACCCCTGTGTATGAACTCAGCTGAACAAGTTAGCTCATTGTAGCTATACTTAAAGTATATCTTGTAAGCAAAGTCATTTATAAGTTTCCTTTGCTTGATTGTGTGACCCCAAAGGAAAATCCTGCACGAAAAAGTAATATTCCTGAATTCACTTCATGAGTTGTTCACAACTATTGTCATCCAGTACTGCATCTGTAGCATCGCTCACAGCCAAGGTTTCTGAGCTGAGCATTAATCAGGTTTATTACTTTGTTACACAGCAACATGTTTATGATGCAAAGTCAAGGCAGCTTATGAAGCAGCTCTTGGACTGAATGCCTGAGCAATAAAAACACTCAGCCCCATGTGCATAAGATACTATATTTGGCTGTACTCTAAGTTCTACTCATGTCTGCAAAATGAAAGAAGCCACACTTCATCAAACAGCCGATTAAATAACTGCTCAGAGAAACGAGGAGACTGTCAGGTTTAGGACTTTAAGGTAACAAACAGGACGGTCCCGCAAGGTCTAAATGTTCTGGTTTGACTTCAAAAATAATAAAACTGTCTCAGATACACCTCAGTGCTTACAGCGGTTAATTATTAAAGAACATAGGGTTATTGTACAGTGCTGGCTTTCCAAAGAACAGCAAGAGAGGTTTCAGCAGAAAGTTGAATTGACACAATTTTTGTTTTACAAGCAGGCCTGAGCTTATAACAGCAAATGATTCTGAAAACTCATAAACAGGAGTATTATTTCCCTGTTCAAGCTGGAAAACAAAGGCACATATCTGTCCAGGCATTTACAGGGTCACGGACTAAATGAGGGACACCCTTGCTTAGAAATAAATAATGAAAATGTCAGTGTGTTTCCTCATCCATGAGCTGTTAAAACAATTAAGAAGAGTTCTTCCCCCCTTCTGTTCCGTCAGTCTCTTTGTCTTTGGACAGTCTATTATTGCTGGAGGCCAGTGTAATTGCACGGAGCCCATTTTCTGATTCAGCACTTCCAGTGCAGTGTTAGAAAAGCAATCAGAATTGTCCCACAGCGATCTGGTTTATTGCTCCGCTCGCTCCGTCTTATTTCAGATGATGTGAAGTGAAACACAGAACAGCGTTCAGTTATTCTCTGAGGCCAAACCAGGGGGAAGTTTTTCTCTATCTTGTCGAATTACTGTGTTTGTGTACAGTGTGTGTCTGAGGTCTCGTCTGCAGGGGACATCCTTGCTGCTGAGGTCTGCACAACAGGAAGATCGTGTCTATTGTCTCATCACTCAGGATTTTCTTTTTCTTTTTTTTTTCTCCTCCTGCTGACTCTTTCCTCCCTCTCTTCCTTTCTCTTCTCTCTACCCCACCACTCTGCTCGGCTTATTATCTTCCTCTCTTTTTCCATTAATTTCTTTATCATCAACTTGTTTACACATAGCAAGCCTCGACTTGTAGAGTCCTTGTTGCAAATCAGAACTAATATGTTACAGTGTGAAAATATCAATATTGCATTCATTAAATAGCTATTACAAATGTATTCTATCATTTTTTGGGATTTATTGGGTAGGCCTGATACTGGACTCACTATTGATTGTGTCTGGAGCATTAGAGCCAATTTAGCTACAGAAACATGGCTACGAATCTTACCCATTTGTCTAGTTTAGCTTAAAACCAAAGTAAACAGATTGATTACAAGGGTTTCTATTAATACCTGACCCAGGTCTGCACAAGGTCTGCAGGCAGATCAGCATTAAGACAGTGGTTCCTGAAACTCAGTGGCAGAGGAACTATACTTGTACGGCTAGTTGGTGAACTGACTGCTAACATGCTAGCCAGCTGGGTTAGTGTAGCAGTGACAGTATTACTCATAGCTCTCATTTCTCAGTTCACACAGTTTACCCAAAAGATGTATTTGTGCTATTGTCTCCTGTCTCAACTATCCTCTTTTGTGGAGCAGTTTATAATCCAACAGAGGAGGTTAAATAAAAATGGAGGGTGCAGCACAGCTAATAGCTTCCTCCATTTTGGAGTCTAGCTTTTCCCTCAGAGGTCAGCACTGTCAAGATATCTTTCTATTATTTAACAGCACAAATTCTCATGTCAAAGTTTACAAAAGTTTGCAACTAATTATTTAATCCACTGCTGCAAGCAAAATACATTGATTTAGTTCTATTAGCATGAGTTGATATTTTGTTGTTTTAAATGCTGGTGTGACCGAGTCCTGTGGAGTTCACGAAAGTCATTACTTTTTATACATTATTTACAACTACAAATGTGCTGTAGATACTTATGTCTCGAAAATAGCCAAAGGTCAGTCAAGAATTTCTTTATAAAATCAAAATAACATTCATGTTCCCTCAAAATGTTCCACTATTCCTGTATTATCAGACCTTCTAAGACTTAAACCATGATAATTTTTGTAACACATCACCATGTCTGACTCACTAATGCTTTCATCATGTTTTTGGCATCCTTTATACTCATTTTCAGGCAGTAAACAAACAGATTATTGCCTCCCTGCAGCCAAGCCAAATTACACTGCCTCCATCTTATACTGCTATTTGTTCCTGTGTCTAATTCTTGAATAACTTCCCGACTGAGTCTGAGAGGCGAGGAGAGAAAGACTGAAGATGTTGAGAGGGAACACAAAGACTCGACTATACCCAAACATTTGCTTCTGAAAGGACCACGGCTGAAACCCCAAACTGAGCACACTCCGAAAAGAGTAATAGAGCAGGAAAAACCTGCACCTGTGGCTGTTCTGTCAACAAATGACAAGCGATCAGTGTTCGCCATTGCGATATGGGGTTTACCAAACTCACACAAAAACACACACACACAGAAACCAGACTGGAATTTCTGGTCCCCCCCTTCGCCCATCCAAGACAGGTGCTTATTAAGACAGCAAAGCCTTCCCTCTTTTCTTCTTATGCCTGACCTGGCTGAGGTCAAGAGACTGAATATGAGAGAAAAAGCAAGCTAGACTGAGAAAGAGAGAGAGATGACGGTTTCTTCCAGACCACCCACCGCCATCCTCGTGATCTCATCTTCCTCTTTTTTTTCTTCTTTCATGTCAGAAATCAGAAAAGTGGAACTGATCAACAACTGTTTGTACTACAGTCTCTCTACAGCTGGGGATAAATACCCAGTGAATGTAGATTTCTATTTACAAGCTGAAACCGGGATTTTGTCAAGTCTCAAAGTTTCCTGGGTAGCTGGTTTTGGAATTCCCAAACAGATGAATGGAAATCTGTATAATTCATAAAGCCTTTGAAACCAGCTCAGAGGATCTAAAAATGGTTATGTCTCCTATTCTCTTTTAGATGAAGTAGCTGTATTTTACATTATAAATCCTCCTTAAGTTTTTTTTCTCACTATTATATATTATGACCTGATTTGTTTCCCATTCTCAATGATAATAACTCTGGACAATCCTCCGCTCTGCTGAGCGAAGCATACTCTGCTTTTAATATTCCTGCCATTGTTGTGGCTTTCCCCCGCCCCGTTGTTAATCTGGAAGTTGTTTGATATGTGAAGCCAAGATGCTCTGGGGTTTTTGTGGTGGGTATTGATGGAGCAATGGTATTTTCTTTATGAATCAAGGATCAGTGAGATTGTGTGGGAGCAAGAACAGGACTTCCTCTGTGGGTAGGTGGGATTTTTGCGGTCGTCATTCATTCTGAGGGGTTTTTTTTTCCTTCTTATGAGAGCAGTATGAGTTTGTGCATTGACAGATCTGACATGACAGCGGCCAAAAAAAAAAACGAAGTACTAAAGAGCAATGTTGGTTTTTACATTTAATATGTGTGTGTTACATTAAATTACATTACAGTGTGTGTGTGCGTGTGTGTGTGTGTGTGTGTGTGTGCGTGTGTGTGCTATCGTGCATGCCTGTGTGTGTGTGTGTGCGAGTGTGTGTGCGTGTGTGCTTCAAAGTAAAAGTTTGTGTGTCTTTGGGACCGTATGCCACTACACTCATTAAGCTTGGTTGGATGGTTACTGTAACTCATTAAATCCTAGTTTGGCATGGCCCAGTGCATGTGTATGGACCCAGAAAACCAGTATAGAAGCCATGGAGGGATTCATTTTACTTGGCGCAAACTGGGAGATAAGCAGTGAACAGAAGGTAGACGGAAGGAATACTTTCAGATTTTGGAAAATACACCTATCAGAAGATTGATACCACTCTTATGCCTGTATTCTAAGAAACCAATTAGCTTAGTTTAGCACTAAGGAAACAGCTAACCTAGCTCTGTCCAAAGGTAAAACAAAGAAATTTCAGATGGAACCAGAGGGGTAGACTCTCAGCAAGAATAAGCATATTTCCCAAAAAGTTGCTCTATTCCTTTAAGCAGGGACAATTTCTCTCATAATTTTCTACCAACATGAAATAAGATATCGTATACCACTATTTTATACCATGTCATCTAATTATATTTCATCCCCAGTTACTACTGTTGTTGTACTACTTGTCGTGGTACTGCTAGTAGTGGTTTCTGTCATTACTGACAGTCTATGAAACTGTAATTATTTCTATGCTGAGTTTCCTCCTATTAAAGCTTAATCTCACTCCTCATCTCTTCCTCCCTCAACACACATAATTATTAATCACTACATTTTAATTTAACACAACAGACTCTGACCTCCATTCAGCATCTGATAATAACTAAGAGAGAGAGCAGGTGCTCTCATCATCCTAATGCACTGGCCGGTAATGCGATCTCCTGGGTAGACAGGTTGTAAGCAAGTGGTTTTCCCCTGTCATCTCTTCAAATCCCACGGGCCAAAAAAAAAAAAAAAATGCTCATGTGAATTATTAAAACGGTCACAAGTCTGAATGATTCATCATCAGGGGATTTTCTGTTGTTACCTTAGATTACCTGTTTGTAATACTTCCGTTTTCTTTCTTTCTCTCTTTCCTCTCCTACATCTTTATGCAGAAACTTTTCACCAGAATTCGTTTTCCTCATGCCAAATGTGACTAACATGCTGCATAAAACCACAAACCACTGCCAGTGTTTATCTCTTGTTCGCTTCCAGCTGAGAAAAAAAAAACATGGCCAAAAGCAACAAGAATGTTTCTTGTCTGTTAGGGGAGAAAAAAAACGTAAGTGTCGAAGTGTGCAAGATTATCTCTATGTGTGTGTGTGTGTGTGTGTGTGTGTGTGTGTGTGTGTGGTCAACCATCGGTGTTATAATGGCTCTGAGTGCCAGATGTGCCCCTGTTACATTATAGATGATAGTGGCAAACATACGGTCTGCATGGGGTCTCCACATCAGTGTCCCCTCTTTGTCTGTCTCTGAGATCGGCTTTGCGTTGGTGTCTGTTTTAATGTGTTTTATATGTTTATTTATTGATGGTCTGTAGTTTTTGTTTGTCTCACAACTTTCTGGAAGACACCTTTCCTTCAGGGTGAATTCTCTGTTTGGCATGGCACTCATTTATCATTCATTTTTACATTTCTATAAAATCATGTCTTTCCCACACACACTCAACTGCCCAGCCTTAGAAAATATTGGATATGTTTACATATTTTTTTGGTTTGTATGTGTGCATATGTGTTACAGAATTGTCATGTGTGCATCTTAAACGCTTAAGACTGAATTAAGAGGCTCCTCCCTTCTCGCCTCCTCTCTCTCCTTTTAAATTGGTGGGCAGGTGTTTGGGTGCAGCTGAGGTTAATGCATCTTTCTTCCATCTCCTCTGAGACCTGTGTACCCTGTTTCATGCCATTAAAAAGTAATTGTGATTAGTGCACACACACACACACACACACACACACACACATGCATACACACACACATACACACGTATACACACAAGCAGTACTGTATCATGTCCATTTAATTAAACCAAAATATCTGATCTCTTTCACTCATCACATAATAATTGTACGTAAGTTACGTAAGTTATATTATATTTACAGTCTCTTTATTTCTCAATCTTAGATCACTCTGGCTTGACATATCACTAACATCCACATGATGCTGTTCTGTAGTTTATCAGAGCTATTCAATCACTCTCTAAAATAGAGCTAAGCTGCACCTTTGGGAGACAGGATGGTTATTACTTAGATGTTGTCTGTCACTTGTAAGTGGAGTAAATTGCTTGTGTGGCTAAAAGCCTCCCACAACTACCTCAAGTTATTGTATGAAAAAAAAAGGGTTATATTTGATATCTCTGACTCATTGTTTAGATATAGAGACACACACGTTAGTTTTAAAAACCCTTTTCGAACAGTGCATGCATGAAATTGATGACGGTGATTACAATAATCATGATAATTATCGTTATAATGATGATCATTAGAGCAATCGTGATATTACTACCACGGCTGCTGATAAGCAACGAGGAGTTAAGAAGAGACGTTGGCTGATTTGAATGCAGATGAGACAACCTACTGAGAGAGAGAGAGAGGGAAAGCTTGTAGACACTTCTCTGTGTGTGTACGTGTGTGTGTGTGTGTGTGTGTGTGTGTGTGTGTGTGTGTGTGTGTGTGTGTGTGTGTGTGTGTGCGTGTGTGTGAGAGAGAGAGACTTGGAAATGTAAAACAGGTTTACCAATCGTGACTGGAGTGCTAGAAGGAAATACAACAGATTTTTTTCCTCTGATGCTTCATTAACAATCTATTCTGGTTTACACTGTGAACATGTCTGTTTTGATACGTGCCTGCACCTCGCTCCTGCACTGCAAAAACCCTCCCATATCGATTTCCTTTGAATTTAGTTAATATTAATGTCACTGGGGCTGTGTTTCTCTGTCATTTGCATTCTCATTTTTTTATAGTAAGGCAGCAGTGTGGTCGTGCAATGAGGACAATTTTAGCATTTAGATGTTACAGACCATTTCCTTTCAGCTAATGTTGTTGCAAACATGCTGCTTTTCTGTTGATTTTTCTTTGTGCATGTATATTTGAAAAAGTCTTTTATTCCATATCCAATTGCATGTTTTATGAATTTGAGTATTAATAGCTTGCAAAAATGTTTCCTATCTAGTTGACTCTTACCTGGTTTCAACACTGAAGTCATTGTTCTTAAGAAGAGACATGTAAACAAAGCCACATGCATGCATGAGTGAACCCTGGTCCTTTGTCTCTGGTTCTGGATCAACACAAATATGTGAGTGAGTGAGGAATCAGTGGACTGACAGGTTTCCCGCAACTCAAACACTTGAGGAATTTGAAGGTTTAGTGATCGAGTTGCGTTTCAGAAACAAGACGAGATATGAAATGTTGCACATTCCTCAAACTGATCTCTGAAGTAGAGTACAGACGGATCAACTGAGTCACACTTATGGAAAGGTGACTATTTCACACTTCAGGCGTGTGTGATAGTAATATTCAAAGCCCTCTGACTCAGTGATAAAAACTAATCTGTGTCTAAGTGGAGATACAGTAACTTAGTGTTGCCAAAGCAAAATGCAGCATCTTGGTTTCCTCTCATGAAGCACAGTTGACCAAATTCAGGCTGATGTATAAGTCAAGTTAGCATGGCTGGAGAAAAAAAACAGGTCATTGCAGAGATAAAAGAAAAAAAACAAACTCTGCTAAACTTAGAATAACCACCACCAAGCCCGATGCACTCTAATATGCACAGATATAAAGTAGTGATATAAACACAGCACTAAATTTACCGCAACCTCTGAATAAAACGAGAAGCTGTCCAAATCTGTCGTTCTCATCTCTGTTCCCCAGACAGACAAAAGTTATTTCTGAAAACATTACTGTCTATTTTTACATGCTGAAAATGTCACTGTCTTGTTTACTGATTCTGTCCCACTTCACCAAACACCCTCCTCTCTTGTTCTACTTCTTTATCCTACTCAGTCTGTTTACTTTAAACCACAGATTTAACAAGCGAAGATTAAGACAGAAGCGAATCACACCCAGTTTCTGACTTTATAAGACGTGTCTTTTCCACATCTGCTGTTATAATTACATGGCAGTCTGCTTCTACTCTCACAAACTGATCTCTTTTTTTCTCTTTGTCCTCAATACTTTGTGTTAGTCACTAAACTTGTTTTTCTTTCTACACCGTATTTTTATATTCCCAGCTCTGTTCCTAATATCCTCTCAGTGCACTTAGCCTCAGTGGTAATAGTGAGCTACACCAATGCTCTGCATTTAAAAAGCTGACAGTTTAATATTACAAACTGTCAATCAACCAAGATACTGTATATGCATATATATATGTATCTGTTGAAGTTGGACTTCTGCTACAGTTTGATGCTATTGCTGCAGCCTCTTATTATGGCTGTTGTGGAAGAGGTACAGTGCATTCTGATGCTAACAAAAGACCCCTTTGCTATTACACTTGAAATTTAGCTCAGGTGCCTCCCGTTTCTCTCTGTCATCTTTGAGATCATCACTTGTGCTAAATTCAACTGATTGGACATGATTTGGAAAGACACACAGCTGGTCTCAGCTGACAATGCATATCAGAGCAAACACCAAGCCATGAGGAGAAAGGAACTGCCTGCTGAGCTCAGAGACAGGATTGTGTCGAGGCACAGATCTGAGGAAGGCTACAAAAATAAAAATCTGCAGCACTGGAGGTTCCCAAGAGCACAGTGGCCTCCATAATCATTAAAAGGAAGAAGTTTGGAACAACCGGGACTCTTCCTAGAACTGGCCACCCGGCCAAACTGAGCAATCAGGGTAGAAGGGTCTTGATGGTCACTCTGGATGAGCTCGAGAGATCCTGTGTGGAGTTCCATCATCTCAAAGATGATCAAGAGAAATGGGAGGCACATAAGCTAAATTTCAATAAATATTTTTTTTATTTCAGCATGAGGCTGCAACATAACAAAATGTTCAAAAATTGAAGGGGTCTGAACACTTTGTGATTGCACTGTAAAGGTCAAGAAAGCCAATAATAAAAGATGAAGTTCCTTTAAATTCATGTACTCTCGAGAGAATCATTTGCATGCTGAATCATTTCACAGTTTAGGACTTGAAAAGTAAAATTTAAAGTGCTTGATAAACGACCAGATGAATCACTTGCTCCTTGGCCCACGTCCATGTATTCCTTTAGATTTTAATGAAGTCTGTTCGGTATATTTGTTAATATCCTGCTAAATGAATAAAAGAACAAAAGAGAACATATGGTGGAAGTTAATTCACCTTCCCAAGAATCATCAGGAGTATAATTTACACACAATCACTACAGGTCCATGACCCCTCCCCCACAACTCTGCTCACAGTGTTTGAATGGCACAGGAGTAGGCTATAAATTGCTTCTACAACCAACAATTTCATTAAAAATGCAAATTGCATAATTACTTGTGAACGTTTTCTGACCATAAATTACATGTGCTCAAATGTTTACTACTGTCATACCCTCATAAAATCTGTGATCGGGAGCAACACTGTCTGTATTATATACTATGAATTTATTTTTTAATTTGCCAGGGTTAATATGCTTTGAGAGAAGTGAAATGCCATCCCAACTGTGGCTTTATTATTTTTAGGTATTTTATTAACCAAGTTGCACATATGTATAGACTGAATGTTTCCTTACAATATGCTGCTCATAGCAACTAAAGCATGATTAACTTTTCTACGTTTATGTCCAGAGACTGGCTGCACTTGGTTAAAGTCAGGGAAAGGTCATGGTCCTATTTTACTACAGAATAGATCCACAGTGAATGGAGGCACAGGGCAGAACGTGTTTATTAGCATGTAAAAGAAACCACCATCTTTTCTTCACCTTAACCTTGAATGCTTTAGTTGCTTAAACCTAACCATATGTGGGACTCAGGATAGGAACCGATGTCAAAGTCCAGCCTTTAGCACACCCACCATCCACACACACCCAGCCACCTCTTTATAACCTCCAATGTGGTACAAAAACGTAGCGTTTTGTTCACTGGGAAAAATGTTCCCAGTGAACACAATCCTGGTAGAAAGAAATTACTTTATTGGCAAAAAAAGAAAGAAAGATGTATATGAAGGTTACTTCCAGTGGACAGTGTCAGGTGATAATATTGGGATTAGTACAGCAATGAATCTGACAGTTATCCTTTATTAGGTTCCATGTTGCGCAAAGACAGGAGATGCTCCTGCAGTAGTCCATATGAGACAAGAGAAATTTCTTGACTAGCTCATGAAAAATTTGAATAAACTCATTTTAAAAAATGCAACAAAGTAAACACAGTGTCAGCACTCAAAGAATCCATTGCATGCATTGCACACACGAAGGCTGGTAAACCACGACTCCTCTCATGAACAGTGCTCTCTCTCTCTCTCTTTGGTATTTGACTTGATATAAAGACACGCTGACCTCCGCAGGGTCATCAGAGGGTAGAGAGACGAGGCGAGCAGGAGGGGGGAGGTGAAGTCTGGAGCGAACGTGCGTCTGGGAACCAAGTGTGATTCACACGCTACTCATCCCCATACAGCTCTGTTCTATACAGAGCCTCCGGCACTTCACTAAGAGGGGGGGCTTTGTTTAGAGTCCTCTGAGTGTTTTTGAGTTAAAAAAGACTTCCAGTGAATCAACAACAGCACAATTTCAGTTGTCTCCTTCTGACTAATCAAGGGTTCATTGTTCATGCATTCGCTCTTTTGTTTTTCAGACTCAAAGCACCCATAGAAAGCTGGTCAGAGCAATCGATAAGCTTTTGTTTTGGAAGGTCTTTCATTTAACAGAAGTTCAGTTTCACAGGCAAAGCACCATTAGAAAGTTGTTCACTTGTGATGTTTCACCACACGTGGCAGTGAGTGGCTAACAACTTGTAGAGGGTTGTTATTATCCACCAAAGAGCCAATTAAGGAACTGGTCCCTCAGCCTGTTTGTTGAGGACCTGAAAGTGGTCACACAATGGTCACAAAGTTCACAACTCCATGCCAACTACATCATTCACACTTCTTAAGTTCTTGTTTCACAGAAGCCTGAATCCTGAAGGTCATACAAAGTTTTCAAATAATCAGATTAAAATAGAGATACTGCACTTTGGTTGATTTTTAATAGCATGCTGCTTTGTGGAAAGAGAGAGAGGGGAGAAAATTAGATAGACAAAGAGAGACTGCATATCTAGTCAGTCAACGTCACTCAGATTTACTGTCAGAGTCTTACTGTAATCACAACATCGAGGATGATCAGTCTTCTGGGAAATCTTTGAGACAGACAGACATGAGGCAACTGCAGAGTGAAACAGCTAAAATCAGAAAAACATAAGACAGTGTTGCAAAATTTGTGATATTTCAAAATGAGAGATAGCGTACATAAGTTGTAGTGGAATATCATATGGAAAGGGGACAGACTTTCTCCCCTTAGCACTCTTAGCTTGTAGAATTGTGGGATGAATAAATAAATAAACCTGACCTGAAGCTTACTTATTATTTTAGTTTTTATGAACTGTATTGTTCAGGTTATTGCCCATTTTTAATGGTTTGTCCCATCACTTACTGCACAGTAGAGCTATAACACACTGTCAGCCAAAATTAACCTTGTGACTTGTGGTTTCTCTTTGTTTCCGTTTGTTTTCTTTTGTATTCTGTTTGCAGTTTGTGGTTGAGGTCCGTACTGTTAACTTGTCTTTTCAGGCATGATTTTGTGCTGAAGCCATTTTGTGCCGAATTTTAAAGAATCTCACAGGCTGGAGCTGGTGATATCCTCACTACTAATGATGGGGTTTGAGCCTCAGCTGAGGTAGACAGTGAAAAGGGGTGGCAACAATTCTAACCATGATATCTGACTCAGTTGTGAAACATGTCTTTTTTTATGCCTTATTATAACATAAGTTTTTTTGACATTTTTATGTCTTACTATACTATGCCATTTTTTCACTTTTTTGCCATATTGTACTATTTCGTTTTTCTCACTTTATAGGCCTTAATATATTATGAAATCTGTAGACATTAGAATATTATGATGTTTTTGGATGTTTCTATGCTTCAATGCACTATGCCATTTTTTTTTTTTGCCATACCATATTATGTCATTTTTCCTCACTTTTTAGGTTTTAATATACTATGAAATCTGTATACTATGCCATATTATGAGGTTTTGGATGTTTTTATGCCTTAATATACTATTCCATTTTTTTTTTTTTGCCATACTATACTATATCGTTTTTTTTCCTTTTTTTGCCAGACCATATTATGTTGTTTTTCTCACTTTTTAGGTTTTAATATATAATGACATCTTTGTACCTTAGTATATTATGATGTTTTTGATGTTTTTATGCCTCAATACACTATGCAATTTTCTTTATTTTTTTGCCATATTATACTATGTCATTTTTCTCACTTTATATTACAACGTTTTTGGATGTTTTTATGCCTCAATACACAATGCAAATTTTTTTTATTTCTTGGCCATACTATACTGTGTCGTTTTTTCACTTTTTTGCCATACTATTATATTTCATTTTTCTCACTTGATAGGCCTTAATATATTATGAAATCTGTACACCTTACTATATTATGATGTTTTGGATGTTTTTATGCCTTAATAAACTATGCCATTTTTTTATTTTTTTTGCCATACTATTCGATGTCGTTTTTTCACTATTTTTTACCATACTATACTATTTCATTTTTCTCACTTTATGAATTTTTTTTTACCATACTATACTATGTTGTTTTTTTTACTTTTTTTGTCATACCATATTATGACGTTTTTTGATGTTTTTATGTTTTTATTCCATTTTTTTATTTTTTTGCCATACTATACTATGTCGTTTTTCTCACTTTATAGGCCTTAATATACTATGGAATCTGTATACCATGCTATATTATGATGTTTTTGGATGTTTTTATACCTCAACACACTATGCCATTTATGATTTTTTTTTTGCCATACTATACTATGTCGTTTTTTTTACTTTTTTTGCCATACTATGATATTTCATTTTTCTCACTTTTTAGGTTTTAATATACAATGAAATCTTTATACCCTTTCCCTGTCCCTATGTGGGTTTTTGGGTATCTCTGGCTTCTACGCCTTACTATACTATGACATTTTTTGATGTTTTTATGCCTTACTATACTATGACGATTTTGACCTTTTTATACCTTACTATGACGTTTTTTGATGTTTTTTTGCCTCAATTTCATTTTTTTTTTTTTCACGTTACTAGATATTATTATTTTTCTGTACGACTATAGTTTGCTTCTTCAGTGGCCAGCATGGTAGTACAGTGGTTAAAGCTGTGGCCTCCCAAGATGGAGGTAGTTGGTTCAATCCCCCCCAGTGACATTTTTTTTTGCCATACTATACTATGTCGTTTTTTTGCTTTTTTTGTCATACCATATTATGTCGTTTTTCTCACTTTTTAGGTTTTAATATACAATGACATCTTTATATCTTAGTATATTATGTGTTTTTTTTATGTTTTTATGCCTCAATACACTATGCCATTTTTTTTTTGTCATACTATACTATGTTGTTTTTTTACTTTTTTTGTCATACCATATTATGTCATTTTTCTCACATTTTAGGTTTTAATATACTATGAAATCTGTATACCATGCCACATTATGATGTTTTGGATGTTTTTATGCCCTAATATACTATTCCATTTTTTAATTTTTTTGCCATGCTATACTATGTCGTTTTTTCACTATTTTTTGCCATACTATAATATTTCATTTTTCTCACTTTATAGGCCTTAATATACTATGAAATCTGTATACCGTACTATATTATGATGTTTTTGGGTGTTTTTATGCTTAAATACACTATGCCATTTTTTTGTCATACCATATTATGTGGTTTTTCTCACTTTTTAGGTTTTAATATACTATGAAATCTGTATACCATGCCATATTATGATGTTTTGGATGTTTTTATGCTTTAATACACTATTCCATTTTTTAATTTTTTTGCCATACTATACTATGTCATTTTTTTTACTTTTTTTGCCATACTATGATATTTCATTTTTCTCTCTTTTTGGGTTTAATATACAATGAAATCTTTATACCTTAATATATTATGTGGTTTTTTGATGTTTTTATGCCTCAATACATCATGCCATTTTTTTATTTTTTTTGTCATACCATATTATGTCGTTTTTCTCACTTTTTATGTTTTAATATACTATGAAATCTGTATACCATGCCATATTAGGATGTTTTGGATGTTTTTTTATGCCTTATTACTATACACATTTTTATAATTTTTTTGCCATCTATTACCTAATGTCGTATTTTTTCAACCTTTTTTTTGCCCATACTATATTATGTCGTTTTTCTCACTTTTTATGTTTTAATATACTATGAAATCTGTATACCATGCCATATTAGGATGTTTTGGATGTTTTTATGCCTTAATATACTATTACATTTTTAAATTTTTTTGCCATGCTATACTATGTTGTTTTTTCACTTCTTTTTGCCATACTATACGATTTTGCTTTTCTCACTTTATAGGCCTTAATATACTATGAAATCTGTATACCATACCATATTATGATGTTTTGGATGTTTTTATGCTTTAATACACTATGCCATTTTTTAATTTTTTTGCCATACTATACTATGTCGTTTTTTTTTAGTTTTTTTGCCATACTATAATATTTCATTTTTCTCACTTAATAGGCCTTAATATACTATGAAATCTGTATACCATGCCATATTAGGATATTTTGGATGTATTTATGCCTTAATATACTATTGCCATTTTTAATTTTTTTGCCATACTATACTATGTCGTTTTTT
>NW_019174704.1:8367667-8392391 GCF_002260705.1 Seriola dumerili | reverse complement strand
TCGTACAGAAAGAGGAAACTGAAAATCTATGGAAGCAAACATTTACAGCTGAAAAACAACATCTTGACAAATTGAAGGCAGGGCTGAAGGAAGAGNGATAAATATATTGTCAGACCTAGTCGTACAGAAAGAGGAAACTGAAAATCTATGGAAGCAAAAGTTTACGACTGAACAACAAAACCTTGACAAATTGAAGGCAGGGCTGAAGGAAGAAAGAGAAGATCTGGACAGAGTGAATAATATGATGAACAAAGAAAAAGCAAACTTGGAGCAGATGAGGTCTGATATCCTGAACCAAACCGAGCAATTAGAACAAGATAAACGAGATATAAAGGACGAAAAAGAAAAGTTGGAAGTCACAAAGACTAGGCTACAAAAGAAGAACGAACAGGCGGAGAGACTGTTAGATGAGATTAACAGAGAGAAAATCAACATTAAAGATCTGACCCTTCAGGTTCAGAGACAACAAAACAAACTTGAAAATACCATTACCAAGATTAATGTAAAAAAAGAAGAACAAGAAGTACAGGATGACACCATCAGACAAGTGAAACAACAACTGGAAAGCAGTGAGATGAACGTACTGGCAGAAAGAAAAGAAGTGGAACGTTTAAGGAAAAATCTCAACAAGATGAAGGAAGAAGTTGAAGCAACCATGAACAGCATGAGTGGAGAGAGGGAAGTGCTCAGTCAAATGAGGATTGACATTGACAAAGACAGACAAATGATTTCGAATGAAATGGACAAACTGGAAAGGGAAAGGTCTGAGATGACAACGAGAGAACATCATGTCATGAATAAAATGAAAGTCATAGAAAGTGCACAAGTAAAACTTCAGCATCTGAATGAAAGAATGAGTGATGACATCAAACAAAAAATGCAAAGTTTACAACAAACCAGTGAAGATATGCTAATAGCGTACACTTCAATTGAAGAAAAGTTGTCAGAACTTGATGGACAAGAAGAAAATATGGCTTGTTACACTGAACTGTTACACAGAGAAAAGGAAGGTCTGATAAGTATATTGTCAGGCTTAGTCATACAGAAAGAGGACATTGAAGATCTTTGGAAGCAAAAGTTTACGACTGAAAAACAAAACCTTGACAAATTGAAGGCAGGGCTGAAGGAAGAAAGAGAAGATCTGGACAGAGTGAGTGATACAATAAACAAAGAAAAAGCTAACTTGGAGCAGATGAGGTCTGATATACTGAAACAAACGGAGAAATTAGAACAAGATAAACGAGATATAAAGGACGAAAAAGAAAAGTTGGAAGTCACAAAGACTAGGCTACAAAAGAAGAACGAACAGGCGGAGAGACTGTTAGATGAGATTAACAGAGAGAAAATCAACATTAAAGATCTGACCCTTCAGGTTCAGAGACAACAAAACAAACTTGAAAATACCATTACCAAGATTAATGTAAAAAAAGAAGAACAAGAAGTACAGGATGACACCATCAGAAAAGTGAAACAACAACTGGAAAGCAGTGAGATGAACGTACTGGCAGAAAGAAAAGAAGTGGAACGTTTAAGGAAAAATCTCAACAAGATGAAGGAAGAAGTTGAAGCAACCATGAACAGCATGAGTGGAGAGAGGGAAGTGCTCAGTCAAATGAGGATTGACATTGACAAAGACAGACAAATGATTTCGAATGAAATGGACAAACTGGAAAGGGAAAGGTCTGAGATGACAACGAGAGAACATCATGTCATGAATAAAATGAAAGTCATAGAAAGTGCACAAGTAAAACTTCAGCATCTGAATGAAAGAATGAGTGATGACATCAAACAAAAAATGCAAAGTTTACAACAAACCAGTGAAGATATGCTAATAGCGTACACTTCAATTGAAGAAAAGTTGTCAGAACTTGATGGACAAGAAGAAAATATGGCTTGTTACACTGAACTGTTACACAGAGAAAAGGAAGGTCTGATAAGTATATTGTCAGGCTTAGTCATACAGAAAGAGGACATTGAAGATCTTTGGAAGCAAAAGTTTACGACTGAAAAACAAAACCTTGACAAATTGAAGGCAGGGCTGAAGGAAGAAAGAGAAGATCTGGACAGAGTGAGTGATACAATAAACAAAGAAAAAGCAAACTTGGAGCAGATGAGGTCTGATATACTGAAACAAACGGAGAAATTAGAACAAGATAAACGAGATATAAAGGACGAAAAAGAAAAGTTGGAAGTCACAAAGACTAGGCTACAAAAGAAGAACGAACAGGCGGAGAGACTGTTAGATGAGATTAACAGAGAGAAAATCAACATTAAAGATCTGACCCTTCAGGTTCAGAGACAACAAAACAAATTTGAAAATACCATTACCAAGATTACTATTAAACAAGAAGAACAGGAAGTACAGGATGACGCCATCAAAAGACTAAAACTACAACTGGAAAGCAGTGAGAGGAGCGTACTGGCAGAAAGGAAAGAACTGGAACTTCTAAGGAAGAATCTCAACAAGATAAAGGAAGAAGTTGGAGCAAACATGAACACCATGAGTGGAGAGAGAGAAGTTCTCAGTCAAATGAGGATTGACATTGACAAAGACAGACAAATGATTTTGAATGTAAAGGACAAACTGGAAAGGGAAAGGTCTGAGATGATAATGAGAGAACATCATGTCATGAATAAAATGAAAGTCATAGAAAGTGCACAAGTAAAACTTCAGCATCTGAATGAAAGACTGAGTGATGACATCAAACAAAAAATGCAAAGTTTACAACAATCCAGTGAAGATATGCTAATAGTGTACACTTCAATTGAAGAAAAGTTATCAGAACTTGATGGACAGAAAGAAAACATGGCTCGTTACTCTGAGCTTTTAGAGAGAAAAAAGGAAGGTCTGATATTTTCAGGCCTAGCCATACAGAAAGAGGAAACTGAAAATCCATGGAAGCAAAAGTTTACGACTGAAAAACAACATCTTGACAAACTGAAGGCAGGGCTGAAGGAAGAAAGAGAAGCTCTCGACGGAATGAATGAGATGATAAACAAAGAAAAAACAGACTTGGAGCAGATGAGGTCTGATAACCAGAAACAAACTTACTCATTAGAACAAGATAAACAAGATAAAAAATATGAAAAAGAAAAATTGGAAGTCACAAAGACTGAGGTACAGAAGCAGAAACAAAACATTTATTGTCTCCTTGATGACATGAACCAACAAAAAGAACAACTGTATGAAATGAAGTCAACTACAGAAAGAGAGAGGGACATGTTTTTAAATGTAAAGAATCGAATGAAAGGAGAACAGTCTGAACCAACAATCAGAGAAGATTGGCTCACCAGTGTTATGAACTCTATGGGTAGTCTGAGAGCAAAACTCAAACAGGTGAATCAAAGTACACATGAAGACTGTAGAAAGAATATGGATAGCTTAAAGCGCACAAGTGGAGCTCTACTTGGATTGAATTCAATATTGGAAGACAAATGTGCTGAACTTGATGAACTGAAAAATATAATCACTGGTTATCATGACCTGATACAAGGAGAGAAGAAATACATGGTAACAATTACTTTTGACAAGGCAGTACAAACTGAAGTTGTAGAGAAAAAATGCCTGCAACAGCATTCTGTCAAGAAACAGGATCTGACTAAACATAAAGAGTTTGAATGTGAGAGGGATGTCCTGCAGTCAGATGTTGCGAACCAGACTGAAGATTTAGAGCATCAGTGGAAGTTAAAAGAAGATAAAGGTGATCGTGAAAGAAAAGGTAAAAACTTGAAAACCCAGAGGGATAGCCTGCTGATGGTAGCAGAAGGAGAACTGGAAAATGAACTGAAACAGAAGCTTGTAACACTGTCCAAGGTGGCGACAGAGCAAGATCATTTCACAGATGAGAAAATGTCAAAAAGAGATCGTTTGCAAAAGATCTGGTGGGACACTAAAATGAATCGGAAGGAGATTGATCAGATGAAGTGCAGTGGTCATGAAATGAGAAAAAATCTGGAGAAAAGAGTAAAGGTGATCAATCAGTTTTTGAAGAGAGCATGGTCAAAGAAAGAAAAAGAACCATTGGAGAAGACAACATTGGAACAGGTACTTACTAAGAACACATGTAAATGTGAGTGGGAGAGAGACCACAAAAGACTTGATGAAAAATATGCCGAGCTCCATCAAGTTAAGGTTCAGATGCTCAGTGAGATTGAGAAACTCCGTATCAAAGAACGTAAAAAACTTTTTAGGACGACAACTAGCAACAAAGCTAATCAGACATTCCAGTTGGATATAACCACAGAAAATGAAGCAGTGCAGGCAATTCAACAAGTGTCTACCAAAACACATCAAGAGCAGATGAGGATAGAAGATACTAAAACATCTTCTGAGACATCCAGTGGGCTACTCTGTCAGTTCTGGCATTACTGCTGTCGTTGTTGCCGCCCTTGTTGTGCCTGCTGCAAGCAAGTGTGTCCAGAGGAGAAATAAGAGACAGGTCTACGTCTCTGTAATATATCTATTTGGATGATTCTGGCATCAATTTAAAGTACAGCATTTCTACTTTTCTCAAATAGGTATTATACGTAAGCACTTGTAATGCAAAGATAACATCTGAACATTTGATTTGGATTTTTTCATTAGTATGTATCGCAGTCTCAGGAAATAGTTCTGTTTTGGCAGACACCTGAAACACTGAACATTGTCAGGTTTCCGAATTTAAAAGAATTGCTCAAGTGATATCAAACTACTCTTTTGACACTTTTTAAAATAATCATTAATACTAATAAAATGTAAAGTAACTCTAAATGCCAAGGTATTTCTGCAGATCAGAGTAGATACAAAATGTGTGAGGTTTGTGTGTGTCACAATTATTTTACCTTTACTCCCTTTGTTTGCATATGTAAAAAAAAAAATTCTTGATTATGAAATTAAGGTTTAATAGTGTATTTGAACCATTTTAAGAGTGAGTGCTGTGGAATATTATCATAATGTGTCAAACTAAGAAATCCACTCTCGATTACAGAAAATCTTGATGCTGTTAAATGGATTTCTTTCCCTTTTTGTTGTTGTTATTGTGTTGGTTTGTTTTTCTTCTTCTTTGTCTTTCTTCTCTTCTTTTCAATATTCAGTTGTACCTTGCTGTGGTGAAGTTATTTAAGAAATCTAAACACAATATTGAATTCAGGTAAAAAATAAATAAGTAAAAAAAAAAGTTGAGCCATAAGACAGCTAAATGAGCCTAATGAACCTAAATGTTGAAAGGTTCTGGAGAGGGATAGCTCTGCTTTTATGGTTAAATCTAAATACACAAATCATTTATGTTAAATCATTTAATTATTTGAACAAACTCTCCTTTGTCAAATAAAATTATCCACATTATTACAACATTTATCTGTCAGTGTATTTATTTATTTCTATCACAAGCTACCTGTTATTTACATAAATATAACTTAATGGTGGCACACCTAAATATAACTTAATTTAGACTAGACAATTAGTCTACTGATATGTGCTACTATTGTACTTGTTATATCCTGTTTCCTAAACTTTTAATTAATCAACTTGTTCACATAGTTCAAACAAAAAAGATGTTGTAGGACCTTGTAGGTGTGTCTTTTTCATAAATGTCAAAATAGGAAAATGTTTTACTGTTTTCACCTGTTATGCCCGGCTCATTTAGGAGCATAACCAAGAAGGGAGGTCCACACATCGACCATTTAAAGAAACCAGATTTATTAAGGATAACTCAATTCAACCTAAACAAACTAAAAAATGTGAAGTCAGTGGTGTGGTGTAGATGTTGGGTGCTAGGAAAATGGAGCCAACTTAAACTACATGTACAGGAACTGAGGCCTTAACCAAACACAACATACAACCAAACAAAAATCAGGTTGGGTGCCTAAAAGTGACCAGGCTTCCAGGAGGGCTGAGATAGAGAGGCCATCTTGAATTTCCAGTTCAATCCATTATGATACCCATTTTCGTGTGTCTGGCTTGTTCCAGCTCTCTGCAAATTGAGCAAAGGCTTAAGATGGCACATATTGATGAATAGGCCTTTCATCAATCAATATGGCACTTCAGATTTTCTTTAATACCCGCCTCCACAATACGTGTACCAATTTTCATGAAAATCTGTTCACCAGATTCTGAGGTACGTATTTTTTGTATTTTCTGGCACCCCCTAGAGGGCAGGATCAAAATGCTTTGGTAGGCTTACTCCCTGTCCCTGTCACGGCCCGAAGATATGGACCAAGTTTTATGGTGATCGGACCAATGGTTAATGAGTTATGGCCAATATTAGCTAAGCCCTGCCTTTTGTGAATGTTGACGGATCTTGCCATCGCCAAAGACAAATAATAACAATAACAATGTTAACAATGTTTTCCATCATTTATTATTGTGTGTAGTTGTAATTGTCCATTGCTTATCTCTACGCATCAAGGCATCAATCAATACTTCTGCTGAAGACATCTGATGTCTCCTGAAAGCCCCTTTCATCTGGCTCACAAGGAGAAAATGTGAAAGTCTCATGCCAAAGTTAACAACAAAAGGATGAAAGACACAATCTCAATAGATGTCTTCATGAGTCAGAGCAGATTTATTGTTTAAGTTTGTATCTGAGAACGTGTGAAGAGCCCATTTCTTTTGCCATACCCCTGATTATGATTTATTAGACAGTAATGAAGATCAATGTCCCACATCTACAATCAATCTAGATATAATTAAATAAATCTATAATTAAATTTGTGTTAATATCTACAAGCTAATACATTACAGACCTCTACACGCTCGCATGCACGCACACACGCACACACACACACGCACGCACTCCTCATTCAAAAATGACTGAGGAAAAAAATGCAAATAATCCACAATAATGCATTACCGAGCAAGACCATACAACAACTCTGTAAAAATGTCAGTCCGACAGGATGTCTGACTGGATGTCCCAAGTGATCATGGGCAAGTATAGATGATCAATTTGACATGCTTGTACCAGACCATGATCTGCAGACACATCCCCGGATCTGTCAGCCATTCAGGTGTGAAACAGACAAAAACTGCTGTCTATGGTGTTACAGGGTTCACAGTTGAGCCAAATCTCAAAAAGTCACAACTGGAGGTCTAATGGATAACACTGTCTGTGCACTTAGACTGTGGACATACATGATGTAACATGCACCAACATTAAAACAGAACACATCTGTTTGTAACAAAAACTAAAAATTCCCCAGTCAAAAATAGCATGAAAACAGTCATATTTTTTCAATTTTGCAAAGTCAGCTAATCAAATTTGGATTGTGAATACAGCAGGTACTGTGTTATCTCACCTGAACTGCCACATATACTTTAATTACAATATTTTACATTTGCTTTGGCACAAAATTCACAACAATTTGCAAAACTCTGATGGCATATGAAATGATATGGTATGACATGACACACTACACACTTTCACATCAGTTTATCTGAGCATCTGTACAAATTATGTTTATTACTGAATTTGAATCATTGTTGATTTTATAAATAAAATGGTGATTATCAAAATATTCTGTCGAATAATAACAAATTTTCATCAAAACAGTGATAATTTGGTTAAGATTATACAAAAAGTGATGAGAAACAAAAAATGTGCTATGTGGAAGTCAGTATTTGATATGATACAGCGTAAGGATGATTCAGTAATCTCTTCTCTGAAACTGATAGGAGGTGTTCTCAGGACTGGGCATGTGATGGACTGTTCACTCTGTATGTAAGGACAGCATTTTGTATTTAAAGGGAAGAATTCAGAGAGTTTTCCTCTTTGCATTAAAAGACTTGCACACTGAAATTATTTGGTGAAAACTGAGCCAAAGAAATCATAAAACACTCTAATAACTAGTGGTATTTTCTTCTGTCAACATCTTAAACGCAAAATATTAAAGCAAAAGACTGTTACCAGCTTATAAATGCTGGAAATCTCCTCAACAGCCCTGAGTGATGATAATAACAGAACATGACTCATGATTTCTATTTCTCTGTAGACATGTTTCAGTTGTCTCACTGGTTCTTGTCACATGTAGGACATCCATCACTGACTGTGTATGTCACCACCTGAATGAATAAAAAATATGTTTGAAAAATGGGCACCTCTCATCAGCAAAAAATATATCAGTCATACACAAGTTTAAATCATGTGTGTAGATCTAAATCATAAAACCATCATTCTAAACTTTCAACCAGTTCTATTCATTTTTCACATACATGTTAAATTGCTCAAAAAGCCATGCTCTCCTGTATTGCTAAGTCCAGATTTCCCTGGCAGTCATTACAGATCGATGTCCTCTTCCACAGGAAGCTAGAGGAGATAGTTATTATGCGTCGAGCTCTCTGGCAACATAGTGAGATCACTTAAGTTCTTGCCATGACTTCTTGTTTGCGTCCCTGTTCAGGAACAGACCTGGGAGAAGAAACAGAGACAGCGTCTAGAGGATTGTCACCATGGTGTGTTTCTCCTGTGTCTGGTGAGGGGGCAAACAGTGGCGAGGGTGGTGATGTTCCATCATCTATTGTGTGTAAAGACACCACCTGCAGTAGGTCATTGTGTGTCTTTGTGGTTCTTTTGTTGTTACCTTTCTCTTTGTCTTCCTCAGTTCTAGTTTTCCTCTGTTGATGGCAGCTGCTGAGTGCTTTCAGTTGATTTAAGTCTAAGTTGGGGTAAGAGGCTGACTCGGTCATGGATTGGAGGAGTTTGTCGAGACTATCTGAGCCATTGTTACACCTGCTCTGGCTGGCCTGGGCTACCTGGCACAGGAGATGGGTGTGCTGACGGAGTTGGGTAATTTCTCTCTCTGTGGCGACATTCTGCTTCAGCAGCTCCTTGGTTCGTAGCGTGATGGCCAGCAGGCCCGACTGGTTCAGGATCTCGGCTGTATTGAGGAAACGGCGTTGGCGTGTGGACGAGCTGTCTGGAGCCAGGCGACATGGGCTGTGAGCCGTGGATGAAGAGGGAGATGAAGAGGGAGGAGAGGATGATGAGGGGGAGTCAGAGAAAAAAGGCGGTGAGGGTGTCTGGGAGCTGGAGATGGAAGGTGAGCCCACGTTGTCGGAGCCCGAGTTCGGTTGGCAGTGGTAGGACTTGTGTTGGGTGGTGGAGGCTGCATGGCTGGGTAGTGGAGAGTGAGATAGGATGGGAAAGGAGCTGTGCTCTCCTCTGCCTTTATACTGGGAAGACGAATGGACTCTACCCTCTTTTTGATGCTGCTGCAGCTTCAGGAGGTGGCTGGTGGTAGATACAGCCTCCCTCTTCTGTTCCTCAATGCAAACTCTCTTGCTCCGACTCTGGCCTTCACTGCCACTCTCCTTAACCCCCTCCATCCATGTGGTGGCCTTGCCCTCATGGCTCTCCTTCCTGGGGTGGGGGGCAATACGAGGGTAAGAATTCAGGATGGGCAGGTATGAGTTCTTGCTACTGTGGTTCTGGTTGCTGCGGCTGCCTCCTGTCTTAACATGACCTGGAGGTGCAGCTTGACTGGATGAAGGAGTTGGGGTAGTGTCGGAGGGAGCAGGTATTACTGGCTGTTGGATCAGTAAGAGCTGGGTGGGTGCTTTGGCATTGGAAAGGGTGTGCCAACCCCTGCCCCACGCCAGGTGCCCATGCAGAAGTTCTTCTGGTCTAGACTGTACCGCCAGGAGGTTGTAAACAGGGTTATATGTAAGCAGCAAATAGAGACCAGAGTAAAGGAGAGAGCAGAGGATGTGGAGGAAGTTAAAGTCATAAAGAGATAAGTAGCAAGACATAAAATAACTGAGGCAACAAGACCTGAACCAATATAGCAAACAATTCACAAAAATATTGACAGAACATAGCAGTTAAACATTTACAAATACTTAACAATTCTTGTACCATGTTACCCCAAATCAAGTCTCACAGAAAGTGCTCCAACAATTATACCAATTGTTAAAAGTTTATTTATTTATTTATTTATTTTAAGATTGCTGTTGTTTTGTTTATGCCTACATCTTTCATAACCTGGTTCAACTTGGGGCAAAAAAGTCCCATGATAAATTTTAATTTCAGTTATCATTCTAATAAATTACTTTGATTTGCCCCAACTATTAACTATAATGTCATCATTGTACTATTGATATGCTTTCCAAATATACTGGGGATGCACTAACACAATTGCACCTGTATAAAATAGAGAAATAAATCACCACCTCTCCAGTACAGTCTCAAAAGATATTTAAAGCAGTTATAATGGATATCTTTATATTAAAAATGGATCAAATGACTATCTAGTAATGGATGTAGTAATGTATGGTGTAATGTGAAAAGTGTACCTCACAGAGTATTATCACACATCCAGCTTTTTAGTGTTTTTCAGCTCATTGTTTTGGTTTACAGCAGCAACAGACAGCTGTTTTCAGTGAAAAAGCTCTGTACTTTCAGGAAGAAATACCAATATATATGTATATATATGTATATATATACCAATACTCCTTCCAGTGTCTTCAATATGAAAATCTGCTGCCTTTATATCACAGTAAACTGAATATCTTTAGGTTTTGAACTGTTGCTCAGACCAAACAAGACATGAGCGCTAAGGCTGTGTGCCTCACTCTCTCCCTTCTTCTTCTCTGTCTCCTTCCTACCCGCCCCCCCCTTTCCTGTTACTCTATGCAGGTCCTCCCACCTCCAGAGCTGTAGTCTGGATCTGCAACTGCAAACCACCTACTGCTCCCATGATCCTGTTTAACACCTGCTGCTGAATTTTACTATAATTAATAATAATTATTATCACTGTTATTAGCTTTCATTATTACTTTTATTAGTAGGAGCATTACAGTTACCATTACATTACTTTTGCTGTTACTGCCACTACTATCACTATTATTAATATTACTATCATTGTATTGGCGCTATACAAATAAATGGTTACTTGACTTGACTTGACATGAACATGTGACCTTGGACTCCCAGAAACTGTGATGGACATATTTCACCTTTTCTGACATCTAATAGACCAAATAATGAATTAAAACTAAGATTAAACAAATTACAAAATAATTGCTAAATTAATCAACAATGGAAATAACTGTAACAGCCCTAAACTACAATATATTGTACAGGTCTTTGTGTCCTTACCCAGTGGTTGTTTGTTAGCTGTAGTAAGTAGTTATTAAACAAATGTTTTGTAATATAATTTGGCCTGCTATTATACAGTAGTTATGTCGAGTTCATTTTAGTTTTTAAAATTATATTGCAATGCTAATCAGTCAGTTGAAAAATTAATTTATGTTTGTGATGTGTCAACAACTAACAAAGGACACTATTAAGAAACAGTTTAATAATCATGTACTGACTGCTGACTGAATGTGTTTTAAATCAGTTACTCAGTCCTTGATCAACTGCACTTCAGTCTCTTTAGTCTCACAGTGTATGAGACAACAAAGCAGAATGTCTAAAAAAGCAAGTTGTGTGTGTAACTGAATATCTCACCGGCTTGACTACCAGGTTTTTGATGACGTAAATGGGGGTGAGCTCCTCATAAGGAGGCATGTTGTGGCCTGCAGAATTCACACTATTGTTGTTGTTCAAGCTTTTGCTGCTCTCCCTGTGAGTCTCACTCACACTGCTGCGCTGGTCGTCTACATCAACAACAAACACAAAAATGAACCACAAAAGAAAGTAAAAACTGAAATATTACAATGACATAAGTATTCAAACCCTTTGCTGGTGAAGGCTACACAAAATATCTGCGGCATTGAAGGTTCCAAAGAGCACAGTGGCCTCCATAATTCTTAAATGGAAGAAATTTGGAGCAACCAGGACTCTTTCAGAGCTGGCCGCCCAGCCAAACTGAGCAACTGGGGGAGAAGGGCCTTGGTAACAGAGGAAGTTTCCACACAGGTTCTCTGGAGCTCAGCCAGAGTGACCATCAGGTTCTTGATCACCTCTCTTAACAAGGCCCCTCTCCCCCAAACCTGCAAAAACCAAATTAATTGCATCATGAAAGATAGAAAAGCATTCCCATTTTTCTGTGAACATGTTTTAATTTAAAGAAATCCATACATCCAAATGGACCTTTACTTACCTGAGTACCCAGAGTCTTTTTCAGAGTCCTTCTCTGAGTCACAGCACAGCATGTGGTTGCTCATGTCACCCATTCCTGATTGCTCCATGTGGGCACCACCCTGGGATGCCCGCAGAGTGGCGCTGTTACTCTTATCCTTGGCATTCTTTGAGGCGCTATAAGCAGCCCGCTCCCCAAAATGCCCCTGTTCCTTTGGCATTCAAAATCTCTAAATATTAAAGCAAAGAGATACACAGACTTGATTATTAAAGACATGTAGATTATTGGGTTTTTTTTCGATAGTGTTGCAGTCAAGTTTAGCAAGTTGAATCAAAGCATTTTTGCATAAGCACAAAACGTCAGAATCATTATCATAACGCAATATTAACACAACAGAATCATTAATCTGGAAACACCCAATAACATAATATAATATGGCTTCCAAGTGGAAGTGCTAGTAAACATACAAAGATCACAAATGAAAGGAAAAAGCAACATAAAGTGTCTCAGTAAGGTGTTATTCCCTCATTTGGCATTTTGATTAATGGTGGTGGAGAGCGCTGTGTAACACGTCACTTCAAAATCTCGCATAGGTGTTCACCTGGATTGAGATCTGGTGACTGTGAGGGCCAATATATAATCATATTATTATATCATTTTCATCCTCATCATCAGTGAACCCTCGTGCCCTTTGGATGGGGGCATTGTCGTCCCATTTCTCTTTTTCAGGTTTTTCCTTTAATGTGTCTTCTGTCTGCAGGTTTTCCACTGTACTGAGCTGAGTCAGCTTTCTGCTGAGTACTGGATAATGGTGTCAACTTCAGGCACATTTACTATGACACTTCACCCATTATTTCACAAAAGGCTGGTCCATGAGGCTCCTGCTGATAGCTCTGTCTGTAATTTGGCATACAGTAAAATAAGTGATTAGGAGGTGGCAAGCATTACAGTATGGAGGTAAATATTTTTGTAATTTAACACTGAAAGGTCTAAAACATATGGAGAGCCACCCCCTCTCTCCACATGGACATTAAATGTTCTGACCCCATCCCCACACAAACTCATCTTTTTAAACTGTCTGTGAATGTTCTCATTCGTCCAGGTCATTGTTATCTCTCTCTCAAATTAAATCGAAGGCAACTGGACTTGTATTTGTCTGTGGAAGACGTTTCGCCTCTTATCCAAGCGGCTTCATCAGTTCTTTTTAAAGTTGCTTTTAGCTAAAGCTCAGCTCTGTCACTGATGCTTTTCGCCCTCCTATTTTGCTCAGCTTTTTTCCCTAGCGTATGAGTGCCTTTAAAAGCTCTGCATAAATAAAAAGTATTATTTTTAATGTCATTATTACAGCATATACTGTATGTGCAGTGAATCAAATATACAAATGTATACAGTATATGCATGTATATATTTATACACATTAAATAGATATTTGTGTTTATCATCGCCTTTTGTCTTTTTAATGTTTTACTATATTTGTTCTTTTTTTTTTTAAAGTACATTTTTTGGGGCTTTTGTGCCTTTATTGGACAGGATAGTATAGAGAGACAGGAAATGGGGAGGCAGAGAGAGGGGGAATGACATGCAGTAAATGTGCGATTCGAACCGGGGCCGACTGCAGCAAGGACTGTAGCCTCTACATATGGGGCGCCTACTTAGACCACTGTGCCACTCAACGCCCCTACTATATTTGTTCTTGATCTTTTCTGCCTGTTCTGTTTTAATATTTATTTCATTGTTTATATTATTTTTGCTTAATTTAGTTTACTTTCATTGAACTTTGTAACGTATGTTTTGTCCTATACAAATAAAATGGTTTATTTCTCAATATCATTACTAGGGGTCCCAGCAGCAGCGAACCCTATTGTCCCCCAAGGTCAAGGGTTTGAAACCCCACATGGCCCAGAAGCCCTCATCAGTCCCCCATCAAAAAATTCAATAGCAATTCATACATGTGGTATTTAAATGCTTGTGAGCTGCTTAGACCCTGTTAATTGCTGCTAGCAGCTATATTTAGGGGTCCAAGCAGTGAATGCTGCTGGAACCCTATTGTTTTTGTCCTTGTTAGCTTTTCCAGCACATCCACTGACTGATAATGAAAGTTTGCTTCACTGTAACCTGTGGTCAATTCAGAAGTCCGTCACTCTATATTTTTTCATCAATTAACTTCTATATCTCCACAAGTTTTCATTCAAATTGCTACCAAAATGAAACAGACATTTCCCTAGATGGTACATATCAAGTGTTTTCAAACAGTGTTTGGATCAGACAAACGGTGAGTCCTCAGTGATATTGATAATGTTGTTGTAATTTTTACTCTATGCACAACATTTTCTTTTTTGCTCTGTGTTGGATTCAAAGTCACCAAATTATTTGATGATACTTCTGAAACCAGTAGAAAGATGTGTAATTTTTTTTTAGGACTAAATACCCGGTTTGGCTGATGTCATTGCCTCAACTTGTATGAAGGCATGTGCTTTACCCAGTGGCCACAATCAGTAAGTCACCTTCTCTGGGATATCAAAGTCAACCCCACTTGGCTTAAGTTCTGCTTCAGCAAAAAATTCAATAGCAATTAATTAAATGCTTGTGAGCTGCTTGGACCCAGATAATTGCCACTAGCGGCTACATTTATTATTTTTCTTGCTCAATTCAGTTTTGATGAAAGGGTTACTGATTATGTGACAAATATCACAACCTCTGCAGGATATGTGGTCAGTTTGCCAGTGATGCAAGAGAAGACTGCAACTTAAGAGTAAACTAAATCTGCATATTTTACAGAATATTGCAGTAGACTGACAGGAAACAGGCAAATGATGTACATTTGAACAAAGTATTTACACAATGTAACTGAATGTTAGCGATAGTCAATTGTAAAAGTGAAGACATGGTTTTCAAACTAGAAAAAAATGGGGAGAATCGTTTTTCACTTAATTGGACTTATTGGAATTCACTGTCAAGTTTTTATGAATCACCAGATCTCTGAGAAGGATGAGAATTTCAATAATTGTTCACACCACATCACTTGCACGTGAATCATTCACTCTCACTCACTAACTGTAGAACTGAGCGTCTTGATGGCACAGTGCTGCTATTCGTCCTGTCCTTAGAGAGTGTGGACTTAGCTCAGCTGAGCTCTGGTACCTACACTTCAGTGCTGCACCTTACATAATATGACAAAATTATTTTTACTCAAAAGGTCCATGAACAGACTTTTTTCAGGGGAAGAAATCTCACTGGCAGTAAATCTAGCAAAATATCAGTTATCCAATCTGTAATGCATATTAATAAATAAAGCAAAACTTATTATATTAGCCTCTGTTTATTCAGAAAATCCACAGAAGCAGTGCTGTTGTTAAACTGACTACAATAAATCATGCCCAATTCAAGTGGCAGGTGGGTCCTCACATCTCCACAAATGTCAGAAAAATTTTCAAACAGGAATTATTTGAATAAAATCGACCACATTAAATGTAAATAGTTACTTTCTCACCTGAAATGGTTATTTCCTCAAACCTTTTTAACAGGTTAGGTTAGGTTAGGCTTAGGCACGGCATATAAGTCTGATGGACAAGCAAAAGCAGACCTGTATGCTGCTTTGTCCAAATCAAGTCCATCACCCACCTAGTGACCCTGAGAACCTCCAGGGACGCTGAATTGGCTCCAGTGTATGCAATACTTGTTGCCTGATTTTCTCTGTTTGTATATGCTTCCGTATTTATTTTTTTAGCATTTTGAATTTATTGTGCATTTCCACCTGAATATTTGTGCTTTCTATGTTGTATGTACCTTGCCCTTAGGGACAGAAGATGATATACCATCAGCTCTACTGAAATCAGTCCAGATTACAGACTGTGTTCGATGTCTGCAGCCTTTGTTTAGTCTTTTAAAAGGTATGAATTTCACAGGAATTTGTAACTTTATTGTTTTTACTCCAAACAATCGTTCTCTCAGTGGAATATGATAATGTAGACAGCAGATTACCCTATTACTACCTACTCATGTTGAACATCTTGGTCAAAAAATAAACAAGACTTAAATGAGTTTTTATACAGAACAGAGCTTGTTTCCATCTTTCAAAAGAAAAAAGCCATTATACAGTTCACTATACTAGCATCAGCATCCCTGACCACAACTGGTTTCCAGTTACAATGACCTTCCTACTGGAATAACTGCAACACAAACTGAAGTTAAGAGTCACTTGTGCCTTTGAGGGATTTCAACATTCTTCTACTAATATATTTAATAATACTTGTGAATATTTTTATTTGTGTCTGTATGCATGTTTGTGTTATTGTTTGTGTTACTGGCCATTCTTTACTGCAATGATGCATGAATAGATCTCCTGCAAGAGATTTGACCTTGATGAGACTGAATAAATAATAATGATAGATAAACTAAGTATCAATCTGAACAATGATATGGACACATATGGTTAAAATACTTCAATAAGTACAATGCAACAGTAAAATTGTTTTTTTTCCTCATTAATAGGCAAATTAAATGCAAGGTGCTCTCAAACTGGATACATCTACTTAATATGTTCATGCTTGTATTATGACATAGCACTTTCCAGATGTGTTATAGTCAAATGTGAACAGAAAACAAAGTTTAGCTTCTCCCAAAAGGACCTTGCACTCCCAAATGACAGGTTAGGATCAGCCTACTTCGTGGACAATAGACTTCACTGAGAAATTTCATTCTATATTAACTGTGAAGTTTATGTGATTATGATCAGGTGTTGTCCACATATCCACTGCTACTGAAAAACAATCCACTGTGTAAATTTAGAAAGAAATGTAAAAAGTGCAATGAGCATATCTGACAGAACTGTGACCTCTGCGTCAAGTTTTTGTCTTGCTACTTCTTAGACATTATCAAAGAACAGTTCATTTGTGGCCAAACAAATAGTTTACAGGACCATGAATCAAGTAAATATACTCACATAGGAGAGGCTGTTTGTAGGCTACTTAGTTGAGAAACAATAGGTTAGAGTTTACAAAAATTACTTTTCTAACTGTAGAAATAAACAACAATTATTTAAAAAATATGATACAATGAACATCATATAGTGATATTATTAATTATATCATTATTATTACTTTATGAACTCCTGGTAGCACTTACACTATAAGCTCCTGTAGGAACAGTAATATGAAAAGTGTGTGTTTTTTGTAAACAGTAAAATGTATTAACATAGTTTAAATAGGAAACACACAACACTGTGATCTATGATGGAGTTGATGTAAATAAATGGTTGTAGGTTAATGATTTTGAGTGGCAGTGTTCGTCATGTGTTTTGCCTCAGCCTCCTGCAAACATGAGGGCATGCACATTGTGGATGAGGGCAGCAGGAAGAACTTGATAAATGGTACCTGGAAGCATTGGTAGCAAGTCCCACCCTCAACATCTAGTATGTAATAACACTTGCTGCCCACTAGCAAGTGAAAAAAAACACCAAGCCTGCCTGTAATCCATTTCACTGCCCAATTTTCATTAAAACATACAAACATTGTTACGGCTGTGATGACAGTACAACAGAACTGCTGACCAGGACATATTAAAGTTAATCTAAGGAACAGGCTCATGTTGGACATTAGCTCACTGGACTAAAAGTTGAAACATTTGAAAGTAAGTAGCGTATCAATACAGTTTGTCTCACCTGTCCGTGTTTTATTCCCTGGTTGAGAAAAAACGGTTCACTTTTTACCAGAAGGAAAACAGAGCATCTCCACAACAGGGAAGCAACGCCTCTGAACTTTTAGAAACTAATAAACTGATACACGGTGAATCTGTTTGTTACCGGAGCGTCCGGTTCTGGAAAACAAGCAGCCAGTCCGATCATGTGACTGAAAGCATCCATGATGTTCATTTGCGTAGCCACGCCCCGTTGTCTAAATATTAATGAGGTGTTCAGTGCGCTGAACAGCTCGACAGTGACGTAACGACGTGGTTTTGGCAAATCTCTGCGGAGGCCACGTGTTTAGATGGTAATGGCTGACAGGGTCCCACGTGAGCGGTTGATTTTGGTGCTAGTATGATGTTCTTTTAATTGCTGTTGTAAATATTTAAAGCAAGTGAAGAAAGCACCAAACTCAACCGTAGTCGATGTCAAAATAGCTTTTTTAAAAGTAAATTACATGTAACCTACATCTGTGCACCAAAGGAAAAGCTATTCACATTTGGCTTGATTGTGATTAAAGAAGCATAAAAAACAATCCGTATTATTATCAAATTACAGTGGCCATGAAAAGACACCCACAACGCCGCGCGCGCAACGCACATCACACACACATACACAGCACACACCACACACATAATATATATATAACACACACAAATGGGAGGACAGAAATCTATGTCACTCTACAAACGAGGTAAATCGAGCCTCATTTCACTCTTTGATTTACAAGACAAGTCAGAAAAGACCGAATTACTGCCTGTGCAAGAATGGTGTTTATCAATACGGAAGTTTTTTTTCTCTAAGAGGGAGTTTATAGGAGGAGCAACAGTAAAGATAGCATTGCGTACCAGCGGCCGCTGATATAAATTGCCGCTAACCTCACCCACTGTGACACAGCAATTCAAAATGAATTAATCTTTATCTAATTCAAAACGTCGTTAATCGATAATACAAAATATCACTCACACTAACTGACTCTGTCACAAGTGAAAATTCTATGTATATATACCTATGGTCATTCATATTTTGGAGTCCAGTCAGATGCAACGGGTTACATTAAAGAGCACTGCAGTCTATTGGTATAGAACTGATTTTACAACCAAATAAGAGCGGTGTGGTCTGTGGTCGACACGTTCCGCTTGCAATATCGCGAGCGACAGCACGCGAGGGGCCGGTTATCAACTAGCCGCATTCAGGAAAGACGGACTTTAATACCAATACCGGAGAAAATTAATTTTTAGTTAAAAGAGCAACCCTACTATGGACCGATGTCAAGTCCAGGTCAACGTTCACGTATCCCTAAAATTGAATAGGCCAATATTACCACAGCACAGTTGGACCTAATTGATATATGGTTCCCAAGAAATTCTTTAACCTAGACTATTCAATTTACACCCGAATAGGCAGGGCTAATCGATGAATTGTTTCTGACAGATAAACACAATCAGTAATTAAATGTTTGTGATCGATTACTCGGCATGATATTTCATGGGGTTTCTCGTAGCTGACATGTTTTTTTTTTTTTTTTTCTGGTAAAAACGCCGTCTTCATAGTGAACAGCTGATGAGTGCCTTTAAGGAGACACAGCGAACGTCGCGAGACCTCCATTGTTCTACCTGTATTCCCTACGGGTCTGAACGCAACCTAGGAGACAGTGGATGTGTGGGCAGCACTGTGAGACGGGCGGGTGGAGGCGATGTCGCTCCCTCGACAGCACATGTTCTCCTGCTGGGGGCGGTGTTTGAAGAGTGCCGCATGAGGCTCCCGTGTGTGTCGAGCGCAACCACACTGCAGCTCCGCCGCTCTTGACCAAACAGCAGAGATAGAGACGCAAATGTTGCCTGTTACGTAGAATGTAACTTCGCACATCCTCTGAAGTTCTCAACTTAGGAAAGTCTCCGCGCTTGTCTATTGTGGACATTTATTAGACTGCTTACATGCCTGTTTGGCATGTTTTTACTGAAGAGTGGCACTGTATGTAATATGCTGACAGTTTGAAACTGAAAGCTTCGTGTGATGTGAATATCGCATAACATGGAGATAAAAAAAAAAAAAATCAGATTTCACTCTTACGCTTGGATGTAATCTAATTCACGAATCCCAATATGGATGAGCAGTGAACACTGATGGCTTGTGTTCAACATTCATGGATTAAACATGGGCTACATCATCGTCTGATATTTGTCCAGAAATGTTTTGTTCCTAATCCATCCTTTATTATTTCCTCTCTTTGATGCACGAAAAGCTCCTATTTGACAATAAGTGACAAAATACCAAAATGATAGTTTCATTGCTAAACAGCAAAGTCCAAATGATGCGGATTCTCAAACCACACGCTGGTATCTAAGAAAACTACAGAAAAACCACCTCACTCAAAGCAAAAATCAGCATTTATTTGTTCAAGTAGTGTATGAGAATGGAACTTCAAAAACCTGCAGCCATTTAATGGGTGATGCCACAAAACTGAATAAAAACCTTCAAAAATATTTAGGAAGTTCTGCTTTACTGCTCCAGATATTTTCTTATTTACATTAAGCAGACCATTTACTGTTTATATTATCCACTGGTCAGACACTTTGGATAAAAAGTATCCACTTTGACTGCAGTTTGATGTCATTCATCCAAGACCATACCGCTGAGTGTGAAACTACACGTAGCATGTTTTTACATTTCCAAACCAACCACAAAAATACAGTAAATGTCCCTTTCATGTGAATAGAGACCATTTATAGTCTAAATGCAGCGGGAAACACCTGGACACGTCTGCACCGCACTCTGATGGAATCAACATTCTCCACAAAAAGTTGTTAAATAAACTTTTTGTCACACCTTTCATGTAACCACACCCATCCAACACAGTTGCTTTTCCTGCTCTCAAACATTAGGTAATCAAGCCTGATGTGTTTCTTTATATGGGACTGCAGATAATTGCAGAGGTACAAAATCACCTATACACAGTGATGAGCCAAAACAAAGGACACATTTGTGAGGCAGAGGAACTGGGAGGAATATAAAACCAGTGTGCTGTACATGTGTTCAATGATCTGCAAAACCAATGTATACATTATCAGTACATACAGAATATTAGTTGTCTGTTTCAGATTTAGCCCACAGTAGCTTTGGAAAGACACCTGGGCATATTATTATGCCAATCTGTTTGGCTATGGCTGTAGTAGCACGTAACAGCAAGAAGACAACATCAGCAAGGCAAAGGCTAGTGTGGCAAGGCAACAACCAGTTATAAATCTGCTCTCTGCTGATCTCGGCTGCTGGTAACTCTGCCGTCTACAGTTAGGACAGAAGAATTAAACATGTTCAAGGTGGGAAAATTGCCCAGCTGAGGGCTAGACTAACAAAACCTTTCCTGTTCGCAAGAAAACATTATTACCTACCGCTACTTTGATATGCTTTATACTAACAAGTGTTTGGTATCGGTATGAACTAATTGACACCAAAAAGTGAGGAACAGACTTGGCACCTACAAAGAGCAGAGAATGAAAAGAATCAGGACACCATGAGTGTATTTAAGACAGTTAAAAAGAATATCGAATTCATGGGTCTTTCAGAATTACATTCATAGACAAGTAGAAATGAAAACAGTTTAAATAGAATAAGTGTAACTTGAAAACATACATTTCTTTCAACGATTATGAATTTCCTTATTTGAGACCATTTGTGAAGTATGTTCAGGGTGGAGGAAAAGATGAGGGAAAACAGCAAGTTAGAAGTAAAATCTTACAAGATAAATACAAGACAAAATAAAAATAACGAAATTTTTTAAAAACAAGCATATTGCGGTAAAGCGCCTGTGAGCCAACGCAAGATTGAGCAAGTTTTCGCTCCAGCTCCTTATTATGAGTGACACAAAACAGTTGTAGCACCAACAATATGTTGGCGTGCGGTTCATGTACAAGTATAACACCCAGCATTGCAATTCTCAACGGTGCACCCCAACTGGTTACCATTTAATGTTGATTAATAACAGATGGGAAGAACTGAAAAATAACAAAAAGACACCTTTTCCAAGATACACATTGCAACTCAAAAAACAAAATCTGAACAATGGACCATGTTCATGATATACACACCTCGCTGGATTTTTTTTTTTTTTTTCAGCTGTTCAATCAAATCTAGTGGGTACGTTCCAAGTCTGAAAAAGAGCAACAGTTTGGATGCACTGGAGCCATTCTAAGTATTTAAAAAAAAAGATGACGGATAGTCAGTGGCCAGGAGAACTCAAACTGGTAAAAATCTCCAGGCAAGTTAAGTTTAGCATGGTGATTATTATTTGAGGAAAACGGCTTTCACAGGAAGGCTACAAGATAAATATATCATAGGTTATGAGTGATTAGCTTTGAATGCAAAAAGGGTGACATTCCCAAATTAGCACTTCTCTGAAAGTTATACGAAATCAGTTTGTGCTTAGGCTAATTAACTTAAAAAAACTCTTATCAGATAGTGTGCCCAAGTATTAACACCAAAGTTTCAGTACAGATGCCAAAATGATAGTCTCTGACATGTTGAATACATTACTTTGAGTGTTTAACATCTGTTTATCGTTCAGTAAAAAAACAAACAAAGCCAAAGTTCTCAAATGTAAATATGCTGTTGGAAACATTAAAGTAACAAGAATGATTGTTGAAATTAAATAATTCTAAAAACTGGCAAAATGTAGAAATTATTCAAGTCAAAAAAAATCAACAGTACTTTAGTATCTGACAGTATTTTCAGTATTCATATGATTTCCATAACAGGCACAATTTGGTAGGGTGACACCAATCAGAAACTTTCAGCACATTGATGAACATGGGGCCATCTGAATAGAATGAGGTCTGCTTATATCATTGAGTACTTACTGAGCCTCTTAAATCACATCGCTGTGGTGTGTATTTTGCTGATCAAGATGAATTCAAACGTTGTTCAAATTTTTAAAAAAAAAAAAAAAAAACAAAGAAAAAAAAAAAAGTTAAATAACAAACACCTTGTGCATTAAACAATATTCCCAATTCCCATTAATTCTGTGTCGCACTGATGAAGATTCAGGTCTGAGGTGAAATCATATACAAGTGATTGTTCATTGCATACAGTTTTAAAAAGGACAGCCTCTCTCGTGCGGCCTTTTCTTGTTTCCGCGTTTAGTAAAGCTTCTCCATGAAGACACTTTGATCATCATGTGTTATAAATTCATTCTGTTTTCCTGATGCATGTTGGTAAAGTGTTGGATAAAAACACCAGAGTTTTGGGTTGGTGCCCACATATTTCTCACCTAACCCTAACAAACAAAAATAAATGACAAAAAAACAAACAAACAAAAGAAACAAAAATCACTAAAAAACAAAAACAAAAAAAAAAAATCGACCACACCTAAACAGAAAAACACCAACAAAACTGCCAACACTTCTTCCTCCCTCACTATAACGTCTTATCACCAGTGTAAACAGCTAATTCTGAAGAAGACACTTTGAAACATCTGAAAAAGCTACTATGGCTTCTCATAAGACCAAAAAAGGACAATGTTAAAAATACCGATGGTTTACAGTCGGAAAAAGCAGCAGCAGCTGTTTATAGGCCACCAGAGGGCTACAGCAGAGTCCTGATTGTGTTGATATTGTGCTGCGACTAATGTGAAAGTACTGAAGTCCAGTCTGATACAAGTAAGCCAGGGTGGCCAGACTTTGTCTGTAGTGGTTGGATGAGGGGTTTCTATAGCAGAAAATATGGCCACCAGCTGAGCACTTAGATTCCTGCAGGACTAAACACTCATTACAGATGACGTTCTGGCCATCAGTTGTTCATGCCTCTTGTCGTTTTTTTTTGCGTGCACGTTGTGTGGTGTGGTGTAGTGTTTATGTGAAATACGTGTCTGTGTGTGTGGTGGTTGTGTGGTGTGTCCGTCTGTCTATCTGAGATGCTATCCACTCTTCTTATGCTGGCAGAATTAGGAGAACCGGGGGAAATGTGCTTTGCTGGAACCGGATCCTCCATCCCAGAACTATTATCTTGTGAGAACAAGACAGCAACAAGTCAGTTGTCACATAGACCATAAACCCAGAACTTGATCGCTGGACATGGTGGATCAGGCTGTGTCAGTGTCGCCTCCCAGACATGAAGTTCTACCCACAGTTAGAGGATACTACACTTGTCTGGTGAAGTGAGAGTATGCGTGCTGCGCTGTGAACTCTTCATCAACCAGTACACGAGTGTCTGCCTGATGTCACTTGTGGTCTGAAGAGGGGGGTGAGCTAAGACAGAAAGATGGCTAAAATGGCCATTCAATTACCATACTGAGTTTAGTAGACTTAGTAGACAGGGGTCTGTGATGGAAAGCTGCATTGTCATATTACAGTGGCCAAGAAAATGAATGTAAACTCTTTGTGAATGACCTTGGTATTCTGCATGGAACTTCTCAAAATATTATCTGATCTTCACTAGGTCAAAAATGTGAGGACCAAACACAGTATCCCCTAAGCTAAAGATAACATGTGTACAATTAAATCTTTTGTGTCTTTATGAACACAGCCATTAAACATTCACCCATTGCTGGTGCCAAGAAGTAAGGTGAACCTTTGCGATTTATAACGGTTGAAACCTCATTTGGCAGCAATAACCTCAAACAAGAGCTTCCAGTAGCTCCTGATCAGACACCTGGCCAACATTCAGGAGGAATTTCGCGACCATTCTTTTTTTAATAAGTCAAAATACTCTAACCCACCCCCAGTACCATCCCAGTGGTGTAGCATGGTCGTGCAACATCAAACTGATGGACAGGGAGACTCGTACAGGGTTTAGGCGAAAGCTGAACAGAGAAATACAGAAGATTCAGGAGCGCTCAGGACCTCAGATCTGCCAAAAGGTTCCCACCCATTATGACAATACCCTAAGCACACAGCCAAGACATCACCAGCAGTGGTTTAGGACAACTCTGGAATGTCCTTGAGTAGGCCCACCAGAACTCTGACTTCAACCCAATTCCACATCTCTGGAGAGACCTGAATGTGTCATTAAGGTCCTCATCCAACCTGACAGAACGCGAATCTTCCCTCT